>NC_041387.1:372898026-372926069 GCF_002162155.2 Triticum dicoccoides
GCGTGCCATAAGCAGCACGGCATACGTGTCTGTGGGGGCGCGACGAGCGTGGGACGACGAGCTAGCTGGGGTCAGCAACGGAGTGGCGGTGCAGCCGTCCCACTACACTGAAGGGTGCAGCGAGGATGCTTGCTGCTCGTTCCTTGCTAGGCCGATGGCGGCAGGCGACAGAGAACGACGGGGAGGCCCACCGACAGGAGCCGTCTGGGCGACGCCTACGGCGTGAGCGGCCCGGCACTCAGCGCGGGCTTGGCGGGTGTCAGACATGTATGCGACGAAGCGATGGGACGCAGATCAGCGGAAGGAGACTTTGGCGCACCCCTACCTGGCGCGCCAAATGTTAGATTTAGGGTTCTGGCAAAACCCTTGAGGTTCAAACACTGGGGTGCGCACGAAGATTTCACCCTACCGAATCTCGCTCTCAGCCTCGCCGCGATCTAAGCTTAGCTCGATGAACTCACAACACAAGAGACACAAGATTTATACAGGTTCGGGCCACCATTGTGGTGTAATACCCTACTCCTGTGTGGTGGTGGTGGATTGCCTCTTGGGCTGATGATGAACAGTACAAGGGAAGAACAACCTCCTGAGGAGAGGTGTTCTTGAGCTGGTGTGGTGTTCTACTTGTTCTGGTTTCGGTCTGTCTTGTTGCTAGTTTCCTCCCTTTCTACTGTGGTGGCTAGTCCTATTTATAGAGGCCCTGGTCCTCTCCCCAAATATTGAGCGGGAAGGGATCCAACAACGACCAGTTTGAAAGGAGACAACTAGTACAAGCTATCCTGACTAAAGGTGGTCTTCGCCTGTCAAAGGCGCTGGTGGTGATGCTGTCTTGGGGTCCCCGATGACCTTCGTCCTGCCATCCTGCTGGTCTTGGTCTTGTTGCACTAATATGGAAACCTATGCCTGATGTCTCGGTACTCCGCGCCTGCGCTTGTCCCCTTAGCACCAAAGTGGAAACGAGGACACTGCACGCGCTGGCGCCCACCCGGCCTTGGTCATCATGGCTTGCGTCATGGGAACTATCGGTGTCAAAACCGGCGGATCTCGGGTAGGGGTCCCGAACTGTGCGTCTAGGCGGATGGTAACAGGAGACAAGGGACACGATGTTTTTACCCAGGTTCGGGCCCTCTCGATGGAGGTAAAACCCTACTCCTGCTTGATTAATATTGATGATATGGGTAGTACAAGAGTAGATCTACCACAAGATCAGAGAGGATAAACCCTAGAAGCTAGCCAATGGTATGATTGTTGTTCGTCCTACGGACTAAAAGCCTCCGGTTTATATAGGCACCGAAGAGGGTTAGGGTTACACAGAGTCGGTTACAATGGTAGATCTACATATCCGTATCGCCAAGCTTGCCTTCCACGCCAAGGAAAGTCCCATCCGGACGCGGGATGATGTCTTCAATCTTGTATCTTCATAGTCCAGGAGTCCGGCGAAAGGTGATAGTTCGGCTATCCGGACACCCCCTAATCCAGGACTCCCTCAGTAGCCCCTGAACCAGACTTCAATGACAACGAGTCCGGCGCGCATATTGTCTTCGGCATTGCAAGGCGGGTTCCTCCTCCGAATACATCATAGAGGATTTTGAACACAAGGATAGTGTCCGGCTCTGCAAAATAAGTTCAACATACCACCGTAGAGAGAATAATATTTACACAAATTCAATCTGCTGACGTATTCCGTGGCGTGACATCACACCACGGCCAAGCCTTTATTCGAATCATTTTTACTGTCCCACCTCAGCGTGTTTAGCGAGGCGGTTTCCTTGGCACGTCTTGTCAAAGCAGAGATCGTGTCCCCTTATTCCGGGATTCTCATCAATACGGGCGTAGGTAACCCAACCGCGCCATTGATTACGGCTCTTGGGAGATAAGCGAGTTTTACCAGGCTGGTGGGGACGCATAGCTTCGTCCGTCCATATAAGGGGATAAGGATCCACTTTTTCACACACGCCTTCTTCCTCCTTTGCTCATCCATTTCCGCGCACTCGAGCTCCAGCGCCCAAGTCCGCACATCTCGCCTCAACCTTCCCCAGCCATGTCCGGAGGGGGAGGCAAGTGGATGGTCTCCTCAGTCACGAAGGGGCACATCAAAAAGCTGCGGAAGGCTGGATACTTGTCCAGCGACCTCGCACATTGGCTCCCCGACAATGGGGCAGCTTATCCCCACCCCCAGGCCCCATGAGAGGGTGGTGTTCCTCACCCACTTCCTCCGCGGACTAGGTTTTCCACTTCACCCATTTGTCCGGGGGCTCATGTTCTACTACGGCCTGGATTTCCATGATCTGGCCCCGAATTTCATCCTCAACATCTCGGCGTTCATCGTCGTGTGCGAGGCCTTCCTCTGGATCCAACCCCACTTCGGCTTATGGCTGAAGACCTTCAATGTCAAGCCGAAGGTAGTGGGCGGACGCCAGGCGGGGTGTGGAGGTGCCATGGTGGGCAAGATGGCCAACGTCCTATGGCTCGAGGGCTCCTTCGTGGAGACCATAAAGGGGTGGCAATCGGGGTGGTTCTACATCAACAAGCCGCGTGACCCTAAATGGGCAGCGGCCCCCGAATTCCGATCTGGCTTCCCTACACGGCTCACCTCTTGGAAAGAGACGACCCTGACATGGGGTAATTCAGAAGAGCTGACCAGACTCCAAACCTGCGTCCAAAACCTGGTGAACAAGAAGCTCAAGCTTGTCAACGTAGTCCAGGTCATGCTCATCCGCCGGATCCTCCCGTGCCAACAATGGGCCTTCAACTTGTGGGAGTTTGATCCGGCACAGCACCAAACCTAGAGCAGGCTCTTCGACACTATGTACGAAGATGCCTCGAAGGTGCTGTTCAAGCGCGCCGAGGCTCCCGCATCCACTACCGAAGATCACGGATTCAGCTCGCAGCGTCAAGCCAGCGAGGTAAGCTATTTTACCCTTTACAGGACACTTGTTTTTCATAGTTTGACTCTATGCGGGATCTAAACTCCCTTACCTTTGACAGGACTGGCAAAAGACGTCCGGGCAGGTTAACTGTCCGTCTCCCTTGCCAGAAGACCCAGCGGACGCCCGATTAACGGGGCTGCTGGTTCCAGCACCTCACATGGTGCCGGAGAAGAAGGCCACGGGAACCCGAAGGAGTTCTGCGCCAGGTGTTGTCGTACTCATCGTTCGATGACTCCGAGGCGGACTCCTCCCGTGAAGGCGAGGAGGAGTAAAAAGAGGCTTCTCCCCCAGCAGGGGGAGAGAAGAAAAGGAAGGCCGCCCCAACTGGGGAGGCCGGAGGGTCCAAGAAGGGAAGGACCCTTCCTCCGGACTACTCCACCAATGCCGACGACAACGAGGAGGAGTGGCCACCGAGGGCTAAGTCCCTGGAGAAATCGTAAGTGTCCGGATACCAGAATAACACATGGCGTTTCATTTGTCGCACAGTATCTCCTAACACCGAATATAACCCTGCAGCCCGCCCAAGGACGGGCTCGACGCTTCAGCGAGCGGCTCCCTGGATTCGTCGGACATGAATAGCATCTCACTTCCGGCTGCCTCCTCTCCTCGCGCTGCGGATGACGCCGAGGTGGGGTCCCAAAAGGGGCCCAGCCAGGAGGAGGTGGTCCAGGAGGCACCGCAAGGCAACCTCTCGGACTCCAGGCACAAGGGGGATAAAACTCCAAAGGGCTCTAAGTCCAGCCCTGGGCCGGACTCCGCACCGGAACCTTCAGTAGTTCCGGAGTCCGGCAGGCGGCCCCTTCGCAAGAAGGGCAAGACTGCGACACCGGTGACCTCCGTCCAACCGGAGGCACCGGATAATTTGCTAGAGGCGCTTAATCGTGCCTCCATCGACGAGGAGCACCGCACTGTTATGAGTGTGGTGATCCAGAAAGTTCAGTCCGCCAAGAGCGGGCTGACTGAAGCCTGTGGCAGCCTTCTAACAGACTTTGAGGTATGTATTTAAGATATGTAAAAATATTACCACATAGACAGTAGCCCTTGGTGCTCAGTTTGGTGTTCGGAAAGAAAAGCCGAATTGAGGATCTAAAAAGATGTACGCGGGAGTCTAACATAAGTATGTTAATATGGGAATGCAGGCTGCACTGCTGACCTGTGCCGCACTGACTGCGGAGGTCAATGCATTGAAGCAGAGGCTCGAGCGGTCCGAGAACGAGCTCGGCCTTGCCAAAAAGCAGCTCCAGGACAAGGAAGGTAACTAATACCTTATGGAAGTATATAAAAGATGTGGTTGCAAAAAAAAAATGACAGGAATAACGTGAGTATTGCAGGGGCCACGAACGAGGTGGTGACCCTGAAGGAAGCGGTGTCCAAGGCCGAAAGCAATGCGTCCGTGGAGCGCACCGAGTGAGAGAAGCAGGAGGCACGGGTGGCGGAGGTGAGGCAAGAGCTCCAGGCTCTCGTGGAAAAACACGAGAGTTTGGAGCGTGACTCAAAGACTCGAGAGTTCAAGCTCGCCTCGGCCCTTGAGAGCGCCAAGGCCGCTAAGGCCGAAGCCCAAAAAGCCCTCTAGGAAATTGAGGCAATGAAAAAGATAGCGGCGGGTAAGGCATTCTTTATGCAAAGCAAGCACGTGAAAGTGAACTACTTGTTACTTACCCGAATCCGGAGCTCTCCAGGAGCATTCGCAGATCTGCCCCACAGTGTGTCCGACGCTGACGCATTCTATCGGGCCGAGGAGGGGACCTCGACGGAGAAGGTGTTCTGGTCTCAGTATGCTGAGGCCGGACACCCGGTGACCTTGAGCGGCCAGCTGAAGCAGCTGGTCGAGCTCGATAAGGTAGCCGAACAGGCCATGAAGGGCCTCATAGTTTGGCTGTGGCCTAAGGAAGCCATGCCTGGGAGCTATTTCGGGCTGGTGAGGCGGCTGGTGGACGCCTGTCCATGGATTGAAGTCGTCAAGCGCTCCGTCTGTATCGAAGGTGCCCGTAGGGCCCTTGCCCGTGCTAAAGTGCACTGGGGCAAGATGGACGCTGAGAAGCTTGTGACGGACAGACCACCACCGAGCAGGGAGTATCGCAAGCCCGAGATGTATTATGAGGGCGTCCTGAAGGGTGCCCGCCTTATAGCGGGTGAATGCTCCAAAGATGTATTTTTTGAGTAAACTCGCATTTGTTATCATGTACGCTTGAAAACTTGTTCATATGCACTAAGCAACGCTTGTGAATTTAAAATAATACCTTCTGTGCGGCCGTTTATTAAATTTGAGAGATGGCGAGTCGTCGGCTTCTGCCCCCATGCCATGAGTGCTGGGGTGTTCGGGATAAACTTGAGCGCTCTTTTTCCCATTCTTGGGTCCTTCGAGGGAGGCGCTCAATGCAACGAACGAGGCGACCGGACTATAATGCTTGAACACTCTCACTTAGCCATAGAATTCTATAATTTTAAAT
The DNA here is from genome assembly GCF_002162155.2 of Triticum dicoccoides. Taxonomy (NCBI): domain Eukaryota; kingdom Viridiplantae; phylum Streptophyta; class Magnoliopsida; order Poales; family Poaceae; genus Triticum; species Triticum dicoccoides. The sequence goes on from NC_041387.1 coordinate 372,903,407, forward strand.
TTCGGCGAAGCCCCTAGTATTCAGAAGACCGAGTTCGGGGCACTATCCACGCCTGGGCCGGACAAAGCCGACTCCTCGCTCTAAGCGGCATAAGTCTTTACGGACTCGAAAACCTCTCGAACAGCGACCGGCTCTCGCCCTATCATGACAGTCCGTTTTAGCTTTGTCCACTCAGGTGCTTAACCCAGCTCAACCGGGGCACAATCGCAGTGGTTCTCCCAGTGCTACCTTAGCCGATATAACGGAATGTAAGGTACCAAAACATGGGAGCCGGGCAAACCCAACTATTGACCCAAGACATGATTCGGAGCCGATGCATATAATGCTATAAGTTCGGGGTGCCGCACTTGTGAAAGTGTTCGGACTTATCACACCATATTTTTGGGGTACTTAAGCCCCTGGTGTATTTGGCTGTACCAAAGTGTACGGGTGCAACATGTCATAAGTGAACATATACAAATAAAAAAGGAATGCAATAATAGGCAGAAGCTATGTATTGTTTATTCAAAAAGGCTGCGGCAAAAGCAGAACGATACAAATAGTGTGATAAGCAATGGACGGGACTATTTGACATGTCCCCCTCCAGGGGCGAGCTGTGGGATGATATGTGAAACAAGTATACTGCTCGTTATAGAGACCACCTGGACACTCGACGTAGCTTTCTGCTTCCCTGGCTGTTGCATCGTGTGTTCAGTGATTCTACTGCTGGACAGGGCTTCTTGAGAAAGGAGTCCTGAAAGTACGTCGAGCTCGTCGCCATCTGACTCCCAAATGGTGACATGGAGAGCCAGCTCCGTTGCTGTACTGCACTCGAGTACCTTCATCTTCAGGCGATCAATGGGTTGAGTAGCTTCCACATCACCTCCATGAATCTCCAGACTATTTATGTGTATTGCTGGTGCGGCAAGAAGACATCAGAAGATGTGTACCATGGTATGGTCACTCAGGACACACCTGCACTTGAGAGATTACTTGTATTTCATCAAGAAGGTCCAACAAATATCAATGTCATTTCTGCGCCAAAATTGACGGTGGTGGGCTACTCGTCTGACAAATACTCCGAACTTGTTATTGGATCCACAACCGTTCAGGTACAACAACCGCCTTCTACCTCTCCTTCTACAAATTAACATTATTTCTAATTTTGAAGATGTATGTTCATCTGTCATCTAGAAAATGATTCCGACAAGCTTGACACCAAAACTGCGCACAGTGAAGGTCTTGGCACTAGAATCTATCGGCCCCAACCTGGAGCGAGTTGTCAGTTTTCTGAGATGCTTTCCGTTCCCGGAGAAGCTATATATCGAGGTGATGTTCCTTTCCTGTTAAATGTTAACCATAAGGGAGATCTATTTGTGACACCTTTTTCCAAGTTTACAATGACAATGTACTACAATTTCTGAAGGATTCTTTTGGAGGATTTCAGTACATATATGTCCCCCCCATATTGGTTGCTTGATCCATATGGTTACAATCCATAAGCATTTCTCCTTTGGATTCATCTGTACTAGTTTTCTTAGGGAACTTTTCATCCACTCCAACCTCTTGTGAAGAAGGCTACATCTTTCTAGATTGTAATGAAATGCCCATGTTAATCATGTCAGATCGAAGATGGCATGTTACTGCATTTTACAAATCCTGCAAACCAAATAGGCCTGTAGTAGTGTTCAAAACTGCATGTAGGCACTAACACGTTTTCTTATTTTGCATATAAGATTAGGTCCAGTGGTGGATAATGTAATACAATATAACAATCACGTCTAATGCCTAGATCTGCATCTCTCAAAAATTACTTTGAACTCCTATCGAGGGACCTTACCGGAGATTATATTCGCCAGGTTCTTCGTTGTCAGAGCAAGGGTGGTAAAGGTAATGAGGTTTGCCCTGCATTTATTTCGGAAAAATGAATGGTTTGTTGATCAGCACCGGCGGCTGCGGTAGAGTGGAATAGGCTCCAAAAATGCTGAATTTCATTTGGAACTTCAGATGACAGAGTAATCGGAAGTCATAATGTCAACCCCATACATGACTTCTTAGTGGATGACCCCTTTGCAAAAATTATGAGGTTTGGAAACCAGACTTAGAAGTGGTAATATTAGTTTGAACCTCTCTGATATCCATGTTCAGCAGATCATTGTGAGCGTTTGTAGCTGATGAGCTGAATTTCATTTCTAATATCAGTTTGAACCTTGTAATCTTCGAAGTTGAACCATATAACTCTGGAATTTGAACCTTGTAATATTTCAAACTTTCGTGGTACAATCATTGGAATGGCATCGTATGAGACTGGTATATTGGTAGCTCTATTTTGACCTTAATATGCAAGGGTCTTAGATTTTATTAACCATTCTCGAATTTGTTTACCTTGTCGATCTCGTAGCACACAATCTGTATAGCTAACTCGACTAAGATCTTCGACATTATTGCACATAGTTGATTTCTTCAACTGTGTGCCCTGTAGAGTGCAAAATTAATTATCACACTCGAGGTACATCATCACCCTTCTGTGTAACTTTGACCTCATCACCAACGGATAAACTTATGACTGAAGTCATTCCACACACTTTGTTTTTACAAAGCTTTTTTTCCAATAAATGCCCATGATATGTCCCTCTTCTATCCGACGCGTGGCCAAACTAGCCGGGCGGGAAGCTTGCACGGTAGTGCAGGAATAGGCTCACCAATGATACATTTGGCGCCTATTCGAGCCCACGCGTGGTCAAACGAAACACGTGCGTTGCGGTGTTGTCAAGCGTGCAATGGAATCCTCCGCTATGAATGCCTTGACAACACGTGACGATTACAGGCCAGCCGGCCCCCATTTATTACCGCGACTGTTTAATCCTTTGTCTCCTCAACCTTTCGATCGCGCCCCACCATTGCAAGAAAGAACACCCACCACAACAAACTCTTAGAGGGTATCCTTCACGGCTCCAATGGCACTCCGAGCAGCTGCCGATGACGAACAACAGTTCACCATGCATGCCATGGTGGACACCCACAGAAGGTTCATGGAGCTCTTGGTTGTGTAAACCAACAACGTGCATGCGCAACCACGTCCTCGTCTACCACTATTGCCTGACCACAAGGCCTTGCGAGCGTTTCACCAGGTTTGTCAACAGCCCCCACTACATGTTCACTATGGTGGACATCACCAATGATGTAAAGGTGCTCAAGAATTCGGGCATTGCCTGCCAGAATCTTGTTGACATCCAGGGCCAATACAAGATCTGGGGCAGCAAGGAGCATGAGAAGGACTCACTGGTTCACCTTCCTGAGGTCATCATCGACCCCTACTACCGAGACATGAAGGATTCTTGCAATAAGGAAAAGCATTCCTGGCACTTGGCCTAGATGGAGAAACACAACAAAGCTCACGTCGTGTATGTGGCCAAGGAGTCGTACACGAGCTACGACATGTACAGGTAGATCATTGACATGAGGAAGTGCCTCCTTCCCCAAAACGGCTAGGGATCCACCCGGAAGCAGAGCAATGGAAAGCGTCATCGCAACAATAAGTAGATGATTAGATCCTTGTTTCTCCTAGTTTAGTGTGTGGAAATGTTATGCGTGTAGTCAATTGTGTAATTGTATGCTTAATTTGGTTTTTCAATGTTATCTTTTTAAGTATATATGTTGATGCTCTGTAGATAGAGCAAATCACATCGCACACGGACTAAACAATGGAACCCATCAGTGATGATTTCATCCATCACTGATAATTGTATACGAGTAATCATTTGCTCACAACACACACGGCTTGTTAACAGGAATCGTCGGTGTTATTATCGGTCTTCCCACATATTTCCAATTACAGACCTATTTGTCGTGTATCACACACATCTTGTTAAGTTGAACCGTTTCTATTCTTTTGGCTCAACACAAATAGTTAATCCGAGTGAACTGTATGCCGTATATCGCACAAAACTTCATCTGGCTGCCCGCTTCTGTTGTTCCGCCTCATCACAAATAGTTTATCAGAGTGAACTGTATGTCATATATCGCACACGCCTTCATCCAACTGCCGGTTTCTTTTGTTTTGCCTCATCACAAATAGTTCATTGAACTGAACCATATGTCCGTCATCGCACACGCAACTATAATATGAACTGTGTTTGATGTATCCACTACAAAAAAAGACATCCGTGACATTTTGGGCCGAACCAATTTTTTTCTGTCATGCTTATTACACTTCTATGACGATATTTGTGACAAAACCCAGTATCATCATAGATGTGGTGGGCTCCTACTTCTATGACAAAAAATCATGACATAAAATGATCTTTTCATCCTAGGCGGGCCGGAGATGCAGTTGCATGACATTCTTTGGACGTCCATGACAAAAACCATGGTAGAAGCAAGGGCGAGGAAACTATCAAGGAGTTCCCGGTTATGATGGGTGGTCGGGGCCGAGCGAGGCACAGAGGGATTGCGCGTTTCTCTTGTACACGTACGCGCGTGGGTGTGAGGCATTGGGCTCTAACTGAACCCGAGCGAGGCGTTCGTCTACTCAACCCGAGCGATCGCACTGGCTACGCGTTACTGAACCCGAGAGATCGATCGATACCTAGCTGTTATCTGAACCTGATTGAGCGATTCCTATGCTACTGCTACTATGAAGCCGATCGAACCTGCTGCCTCTTGATGAATAATGAGCATTGTTGGGGGTTGGATGAACAGTCCCAGTGAGGTTTGGATGAACAGGACCTCGTGGTAGTAGAGGTTGTTGCCGCTGGATGAACAGGACCCTGATCGAGCCTGTTGGGGGTGAATGAATAGGACCCCGTGGAGGGCTGGTTGAACAGTAGCTGGTGGAGGGCTGGATGAACAGTAGCCCGTGGAGAGCTGGTTGAATAGTAGCCGGTGGAGGCTGGATGAACAGGGGCCCGTGGATGAACAGTAGTTGGTGGTCGCAAGAGGGAGATGTCGTGGATGAACAGTCGCAGGTGGAGGCTGGAGGCGGTCGACGGTGGATGAACAATAGCCCATGGAGGCCGCACCAAGGCAGTAGACGGTGGATGAATAGTAGCCCGTGGAGTCCCATTTTGTGGTACGCCACACCCCTCCCGATGAACAGGACCCCTGTTTCGACCGTATGAGGTCGAAGAGAAGTCTGTTTCCTCCGTTTTGTGGTCCGCCACACCCCTCCCGATCAACAGGACCCTGTTTCGACCGTAGGAGGTCGAAGAGAAGTCAGTTTCCTCTGTTTGCGGTACGCCAGACCCCTCCAGGTGAACGGGATCCCGTTTTGACCATAGGCGGTCGAACACAAGGCCATTTCCTCCATAACGTGGTACGCCAGGACTCGTTTTGGCTCCCGATGAACAGGACGCATTCCGTTGCCTCCCGATGAACACAATGCAGATTATCCGTTCCAACCCATCTGGTTGCCTGCCAATGAATAGGACGCTATCACTGTTCTCCGCTGCCTCTCCATGTACATGGGCCCTGGCCATATGTATGGGCGAGTAGGCATTCGAGACCCCGCCCATATGTATGTACGTGGCCGTATTTACTTTCTTGCACCCTGGCTATATGTACGTGTTCACAATATTGACGGGACAGCTTGACATGCTACATCCGCGCCTCTACTACGACGCGTGCTCTTCCTTACCCGGCCACGGTTCATCGTTGCAGCCTGCTAATAGACCGATCGACCAGTATGTACGTAGACGTCCGTGACCAGACAAACAACCCTACGTACGGTTCGACCAGGTGGGTCCCAACTGTCAGGGAGGTAAGGAGGCACTTCCTTGCGTGTGAAGATATAGCTGGTGGGTCACAGCTGTCAGGGGGAGAATCATAATTTTTGCCCATAATATGGACACACTTCCTTGCGTGCGAAGATGTAGCTAGTGGGTCCCAACAGTCAGGGGGAAACATTTTTCTTGTGAAATACGGTGGCCCGTCCGATGGGTCCCTGCTGTGAGGTGGAGAAATCATTATTTTGCACGTAATAAGGAGGCACTTCCTTGCTGCGGCCGTGGACCCAGCTGTCAGCCTCTCCACGTACAGTACTCTTCCGATGCAAGTCGTTCCTTGACCACATTGACCACGTCGCGCCAAGAGCACCAAGGCGGTTGACGACGGTGATGCCTAGGAAGGGGACGACGTGGAAGTGGATGCCCATGTGAAGAGGAGTACGACGGTTGACTGGTTCGGCTGCCGTGTGAGCCTGCCGTCGCCGCAGAATAACAGGGGTTGCGGGTGAGTAGAGGGATGGCCTGGCCAGAGGTTGGAGTAGGGTGGGGCGGTTAGGCCTGCACGACAGCAGAGCCGGCCACGGGTGGCAGGAGTAGGCAGCACGACTAGCGCTGGTTTGGGTGGCTGGAGCAAGAAGAGTATAGGTTCAAGAAGCACTACGACCATTGGTTGGAGAATGTATGGTCACTTGAGCTAGAAATATTTACTAAGTTGACGAAGCCCTCCGTCCACGTCAGTAAGCCCACAAGTCAGCCTCCAACTATGGTGGGTCCTAGATAGCAGGGGGAGTATTCATTTTTATGTGTGTAATAAGAATGCACTTCCTCTCGTGCAAAGATATAGCTGGTGGGTCCGAGATGTCAGCGGGAGGAACATTTTTTCACGAAATACAGAGACCCTTCCGGTGGGTCCCTGCTGTCAGGTGGAGGGATCATTATTTTGCGCGTAATAAGGAGGCACTTCCTTGCGTGCAGCCATGGACCCAACTGTCAGCCTCTCCATGTACAATCCTCTTTTGATGGATGTCGTTCGTTGAACACGCCCCGCCGAGAGCACCAGGGAGGTGGACGACGGCGAGGCCTAGGAAGGGAACGAGCCGGAGCTGGGGAAGACTCGGCAATGGTTGCCCACACACGGTGGGGAGTATGAGGGTTTACTGGTTCGGCTGCCGTCGCTAGAAAATAACAAGAGGTGTTTGTGAGTAGAGGAATGGCCTGGCCAGCGATGGAGTAGGGTGGGGCGGTGTGGCCTGTGCAGCGGCATAGCCGGCCACAAGAGGCAGGAACAGGCAGTCCCACCAGCGCTGGTTTGGGCGGATGGAGCAAGAAGATCATATATTGAAGAAGCAGCACGGCCGTTGGATTAACATCCCACGGTCACTGCTGCTAGAATCTTTTGTTGTCTAAGTTGACAAAGCCTTTCATACACGTCAACCTAGTACACCCACAAGTCAGCCTCCAAATCTGTCCCAGACAACATGCAACCCAAAATTTCTAGCCAGATTCAAATTAATTTAAAAACTAAACATACCTTAATTTAAATCCAATGGAAATTTACCCACACAAAAACAATGAAATTCAAAATATCAAAATCTGAAAGAAAAGGTATTTTGGAACTAATTGCATGTTTGCTGTATTTTTTCATTTTACAGCCCATTTATTATTACTTATAGCCCATTTCTTATTACTTATAGCCCATTTTCTAGGCAAGCCCGAATGCATCCCTCCTTGTCTTGAAAGATTTCTGGCCCAGCAGGGCGTAGAAAAGCAAGTAGGCCTATGTTGGTTATTCTGCAAAGAACAAAATAGCTGGGCTAGCCATTTTCAGAAAGGAAAACAAACTGGGCTGGTCATGTGGTAAACATATGAAATAAAAGCCTGGGCTAGATGGGCCACAACTCCTGCACAACCCAGTTGATACCCTTCTCCGTGCCCAAAAAAATAAAAATACTGCGTGCGCTCCTGGGTCCCGGGTGTCTGCCGCTCCTTGTGTAATTAACTCGCTTATTGTCTGCGTTGATGGTGACATGCGACCCAGATGTCAGGAAACCATCAAGAGGAACCCTATTCTCTTGTAATAAAGGAGGCACTTGCTTGCCTACTGCCATGATCCAGGTGGGTCCCTACTGTCATCCTCAGCATGTACAGTCATCTCCTTATTCCTCTCGGTTGTTGACCATGTTGACAACACCGGAGGGCGACGCTGCGGTGAGTGAACCAAGGCGGAGGATGATGGTGATGCCTCGGATGGGAACGCACAGGACTTGGGGAAGATGTGCAGAGTTTTAGGGTGCGATGTGCCAACGATGCATACGCGAAAGCACAACCAGCCATGGGAAACAGGAGCTGGTGGTCCCGCCGGCACTGGTTTGGCTTTCGCGGCTAGAGGAAGAAGAGACTGAGGAAACACAACAGACGTTGAATGTCAATACAACTGTCAAGGTTGGTACAATCGTTTGTTGACTAAGTTGACACCAAGTAGCATACCTTTTTTATATAGGAAGAAAAGAAAAATTGGGCTCGTTAGCCTGATAACATTCCTTAAACTGTGACTGTTCGATCTTGCATCGCAACTAAATCTATGAGGAAAATGCGGTTTTCTGCCGTACTCCTCCCAGGGAACGTTTGCCACATAAGTGACTAGCACCCTTGGTTTTCAATTGAGAGCTCTTGGGTTCGAGTCCCAGGAACTCTCAATTTTATCCTCCTTCCTTCCTCGCAAAAAAGGAAAGAAAATTAAAGACTTGAGAAGGCGTATAGAATAAGCTAGTGTACCAGTAAAGAGACGTTGCCGAGTTTTAGAAAAAAGAGAGACGTGCTCCTGTAGCTGGTTCAAATCCAAACCTAGAATATGACTATATATGGTGCTATACTACTATGCAAGTAATGAAATTGACATATACAACATTCGCTTGTCCTCTTCTCTACTTACTCCACCTTGCATCAGAAGCTCTGGCCACAGCAACCATGTCTGCTGGCTGCTCGTCCACTTGCTCTTCAACTGGCAACAACCAGATATACGCCAAGTCGCCACCCGTACCATCGCCTCTGGGTCTCATCACACCCCCACCGGCACATGCACCGCACCCGGTTGCTCATCGCAATCTGCTGCCGTTGGTGTGGTGCCACTGCTACAAATCACGCAAAGTCATCCGTCACGTCTCAACCACAATCTTCAATCCTGGCCGAGTCTTCTACAAATGCTCGAATCATGGGGTAATAATATGTTTAAGTGTTGTTTTGCTGCTTTCAGTTGCTGATTTTTTAAATAGTTTGGTTGATGATCTTCCAATTTGATTCGTGCAGAAAAGGGAAGATTCGTGTGATTTGTATTTCTTGGAAGTTGCTGATGTGGGGGAATGCAACTACACTGATTATTTGGTTAGCCAGGGAATCTCAATACCAGCAGGTTGGGGTGTTGGACAAGTAACTGAAGGAATGACAGAAGAGGAAGATGCAGAGCAGAAGGTTAAAGGTGCAGTTCCTCTGATCATGGTCAAGCAATAGCTGTTGAACGACCTTGACAACAATGAGGAAATAAAAGAGCTTGTGAAGATAATGGGCAAAATCGATGTGCTCTGTAGGATGATTGTCTCTATATTTGTAGTGTATGTAGCACTCGTGATGTATTTAGTGTATATGACATGAGCACTTTGCTGAAACTAGTAATGAATGAAACCTGTTCAGTAGGCTGGGCGTAGTGTTGTGAACATCTAATGATTTCTATTAACGAAAATTGGGGGGTATCCCCTTTTGCTCATAAATAAATAAATAAATACCGGAGGCCCTTTTGTTAATAAATAAATAAATTAGCAGAGGCCATGTCGGGTTAGCTTTGTTCCCATTCAAAAATGTCGAGCAAATTGCAGTCCAATAGTAAACTATGTCATCAAATACAAGTTTCATAGCCAAATATGAGCACAACTAAACAACAAAGTCATCATGTTTTAGTCGTCATACAATCACCAAACAAAAATCACCATACATAATAAGTGATGTTCTCACAACAAAGTACTAGACAACAAGTTCATCAGGTTTCAGCTGTCATAGCAAATAGAATTTCACATAGTAGATAAAAAAACATCTTCTGACAGGCAAATACGACAAAAGCAATCTAATCATCATCTGCAGCAGCAGCGTCAACATCTTCGCCTTGTGTATCAGTCTGAATCATAATTCCCCCTAGTGTCATCTTCTTCTTCATCCTCAATGTTCCGACAAGCAATCTTTTCGCCAGCCTCATTGACGTGGTGGTTCTCAAAGATATTAGGAACATATGTGGAATCTTCTACATTAGGAGCAATGTAAGCATCATCTTGTTGTGCAACTTCATTAAATGAATTCCTCTGCTCAAACCTTTGCAATACTCTCTAGTCATCGCTACGAGAAAATGTGTCTTCCAAGCAAAATATCTATGTTGCTTGATTTGCCAAAATAAAATGCTCGTAGGTCTGGTATGCCACCTTGACATTGATGGACGTGAAATAATCATCAGCCCTAGGTTTTGCGATCCTGGAAAACATGTTATACTAATGACAACACAACAGAACCACACACCGATGAACCTCGAAACTGGAGATATACTGCAACTGAACAATGTCTGTTATGTTAGCATACATTTCAGTTATCTCTTCGCCGTACTTATCCGTGCTCATGATGGCACTGTTTTGTGTCGTCCTGCCTTCGTCGCGTGCAAGGGTGTTGTAGCGCACATCTCCAACGATGCAAGATTCATAATGTCTTACCCGAGTATCAGGACCCATTGCTAGTGCATAAAGGGCATCATTAACTTCCTGCCCATCCCCCCGCATCTTCTTAACCTATGTTTAGAAAATAGGAAAGTTGATCATCTTATGTACTCAATATATTAAAAAAACTGACAGTGCAATTCAAAAGCTTACATGGCTCTTGAACCATTTCGCAAATCCTGCCATAACCAGTTTGTCAATGTTTCTTGGATTTTGCGGCAGTAACTCTTTTTTGTAGATGCTGCACAACATAGTGATCGCGTCAAACATTTAAATATATAAGTATGTGCTGCAAGTTTAGTAGATTACGATGTATAAGCTATAGTACTTAGCACTTACTCGATATAAGATAGAATCTCAGGACAGTTATTCAACATGCACCAAACCATTTTGTACAAATCTTTAGGTTTGTCGTCTTGTCGACTCTTCCCTGTAACTCAGACAGAACAATCGAAAACATTGAGCCCCGAGATTGTCTTCACCCCCCTCTTTGCTAAGCTGATCAAATGTTTCAATGTAGTTTGAGCAGAATGTCAATGCTTCGGTAGCAATGTAGGCCTCTACAATGGAACCCACGGGTCTAGCTATGTTCCTAACATAGCCCTTGAAAGTACGTAGCCGCCTTTCAATAGGGTACATCTAGCCATACAATACCCTCTAAGTAGTGCCTCATCAGGTAGACGAATAGCCAAATGCACCATCGCATCAAAGAAGGCTGGAGGATATATCTTCTCAAGGTCGCATAGGATAGTTGGTATCTTGTCTCTAAGATGCTCCAAAGCATCTATCCTGATATTTCTACTGCAGAGTTCCTTGAAGAATTGTCCCAAATCTGCAACTTCTCTGTATAAGTCAGGGCGGCCCAATCCTCTAAGGATAACAGGTAAAACCCATTGAAGTAGGATCTGGCAGTCATGAGTTTTCCACCCATGTACCTTGTTTCCATCTGCATAGACTCTCCTTTCAGGGTTGGAAGCAAATCCATGTGGGAATCTCACATGTGACAGGACCTCATAGAATTCTTTTCTTTTTACCTTGTCCAAGACATACACAGCTGGTGCCATATCCCGTGGTTTACCTTCATCTTCCACGTACAAATCCTTTTGATACCCAAGTGTGTCAAATCAATCCTAAATTTTAACGTATCTTTCATCTTGCTTAAATATTAAGAAGTGTGTGGATAATGTTGTCACATATATTTTTCTCGATGTGCATCACATCAAGATTATGCCACAGATCCAAATCTTTCCAATAGTCCATGTACCACAAAGTGGACCTGCGGGTAAACAATAATCTCTCTTCTTCCCTGCCACGCTTCCTTTTCCCTCTACCATTATCAGGATGGTTTCCTGGTGTAATATGCACGACCTTCTCTAAATCCACTTGCAACTCATCGGCGGTGAGCCTCTTTGGGGCATAACGGTTTTCATGCTTTGCATTGAACACATATCTTTGGTATTTTGTAGGACACGGCTTGTCCTTGGCAAGGAAACGGTGGTATCCAATGTAATAGATCTTGCTAAGTACTGCATATGATAGTGATTTCCTGTCACAGCGAACACATGCATTGTAACCATCTGTTGTTCGCCCTGACATAGTACCCAAAGCCGGATAATCATGGTTGCACCAAATTATAACATCACATAGAAAGAAATCAGCTAGTGGGCTACTATATAGGTCTCGAGTGAGCTCACCCCTCCATAGTTGTTGAAGTTCCTCCACAAGAGGCTCCATGAATAAATCAAAATCCTTTCCAGGACTTTTTGGACCTGGGATGAGAAAGGCCGTCATGTAGTTTGATTCTTTGGTGCAGACATTTGAAGGCATGTTGTAAGGGATAACAAGCACTGGCCACATGCTATATGTGGCGCTCTGGTGGCCAAATGGTTAAATCTATCTGAAACTAAGATAAGTCTAATGTTTCTTGGGTCAGCAGCAAAATTTTTGTGTTTCTAATTGAAGCTTTTCCCGTCACTACCATGAGATGGATGGCTCATTACATTCTGATATCTGTACTCCTGGTTCCTAGAATGCCACAATACATCCTCTCTTGTTTCAGCATCATGAAACAACCTCTGCAATCTTGGTATAATTGGTAAATGTCTCAGAACATTATGAGGAATCCTCTTCATAGTATCGCCATCTTTCCATCTTGATGATTTGCATTTTGGGCATTCACTTAAGTTAGCATAATCCTTCCAGAACATAACACAATTATTCTTACAAACATGCATCATATCATATCCAATTCCAACTGCACAAAGGAAATTATTCATTTTACTATAGATGTGTGGTAGCTCAGACACATCTAGGAAAGATTTGCGGAAAGCAGCCAACATCACAACGAATGATTTGTTGGTCATCTGCTGAGATGTCTTCACCTGAAGAAAGATGACCATAGCTGAGAATACTGACAACTAATTTCTTGGGGTGACAACCGTGTTGCATTGTTCCAACATGCACGCCCACCGTTTTTCTTCTGCAGGTGAAAGTTCACGAAATGCACGAGCATTTCGTAGCATTGTTTCAATGCTGGTCAAACTCACTAGCTCCGCCACCACCACCTCCTCCTCCTCTTCCACCTGAGCATCTGGCAGATCAAGTTGGTGATCTACTGCTTCCACATAGTCAGTAACATTAACGTTCACAGCTTCACCATGATGAACCCACCTAGTATATGTGACCGACATCCCATACAAGTGTACATGATTTTGCAAAATTGACTGGTGTCTTGCAAATGAATTCATACAACTGTACTTGGCTCTGATAAAGTTCATGAAGTTTTCAACTCCCTCAGCATATGCAACCGAGAATCTTCAAGTGGAAGTTATCCAAGTCCTGTCCATCTATTACACATACAAATTAGTTCTTCTACTAGATATTACAGGAAAAACATATACGCTTTTTTATGAAGTCCAGAAAAAATACCTAGGTCGATGTCTAAAGCTATGTCAAGATATTTGGACAAGCTGATCTAAGTAACGAAATATATGTAAAGCTCATTCAGCAAAAAAATTTGAGTGCTAAATCATGGCAGGCTGTTTCAGCAGTCAATGAGGCCGAGCACACAACCATCGAAGCCATCTTAGCAACAAAGATCGAGTATAAAATGGTGTAGAGCTATTTCTCCTACCAGATTGAGTGCAGAACATTTTAGCAACTAATCGGGTGTGGCATGCCATCTCAGCTAAGCAGATTGAGTGCAGAACAGGGCAAGGAAGCTTCTTAAGTATAGCATATTGACTCTAAACTACTTCGGAAAACAGTGAGACTAATAGCGTCTATCAGCTATCATTCATCGCTACTCCGACATGCACGGGGCCTCAGTCTAGAATGCACGTACCGTGGGAGAAGCTGACCGCCGTGCGTCTCCATGCCAGCGGTGGCGGCGTGGCTAGAGGACGACAGTCTACGAGAGCGTACTATGGGAGCGAGGGGATCGCCTTGCGTCCCCTCGATGAATCGCGACACCGACATATCGGTGCGGCGAGGAGGGCGGCTTTGGCGAAGCGAATTGAGTGGAGAGGGCCAGGAGGAGGGGGTTTGGGGAATCTTATTGACTAGTTGGCCGAAGGGCGTTTGAATTTGGGATTTGAGGGGAATTTTGGAGGGGGTGGGATTTTCACGCGGTGGGCGAGGGAGTTTGGCGCATGGTCGGTTTCTCCAAGTGCAGCCCCACATGTCAGTGAAAGAGGGAAGCCGAAGCGCATTCCGTTTGCGTGAGCCGTGTGCAGGAACGACCGTGTGAGGGGTGCAATGCAATCGCGATAGGCGTGTTGTGAGTTTACCGCCTTTTTTCCTTTCAAACTGGGTGCTTCGCCACCTCAAAAAAACTTGGTGCTTCGCGCGATCCATTGATACTACTACTAGTAATCCGGTAATCCCAACTAAACCGGCGTGGCCGGGTCTTTTCCCGCGAGATATGCTAGGAGGTTGGCTTAGTTGCATTTTTTAGGATGAGTAATGCTACACCTACGTAATCCTAGTTACGTAATTAACGTAATGTGAAACGTGTGAGCTATTGGTTGGAGATTGGGGGAGGGAGGGGCCACCACCATGAAAATTAGGGGGAAGAGAGAGAGGCAATTTATGTTAACCCTTTCGTAGGTTCCTGTAAATCTAGAAAGATGTGAAATGCGTGAATGTGTAGTGGACGTACTATTGGAGTGCCAAAGATAAATTGTTTATGTAGACCCTATGTGTTTATTTACTTAGCATGTTAGCTTTGTCTCGGGTCAAACCTTCTAAGTTTATACACACAAAAACGAATCACCACTCCATATATTTTCACACTCCTACAATATATCTTACTATCATTGTGAAAGTTCATATACACTGGAGGAGATTCATGCAAACACGACAGATATTCATTACATTTCGAACTTTTATAGTACAGAAAAATAAAAGAAACCCAACCCTAAACCTGTTCTATGGCGGTGACCGATGTCCTCCATCTGCGATCTCCATGTACGGGGGCGGGGTTCAAGACCCGTGAAGTGAAGGTGCGGTCTCCGGCAAGGAAGAGTAGAACACGGGAGATGGACCGGCCAGTTTGCACACCATGCCCTGCCACCTCCCATGCCCTACTCATCCTCGGAGGAGTCCCCGACCTCGGAGGTGCCGGTGGACATGAGGTCAATGATGATGGACATGGAGGGTCTGTCGCTTCACCTGCCACATGCACCACCGAATGTTGGATGGCGGCAAGTAGGACGCGTGACTGACGGTGCTCCCTTTGTCAGCCGCCAGCGTGGCCACCACTTATGCGGTCGTGTCCGCGTCCGGCTACGCCGCTATTGTGTTGCGAGCGATGACTTGAGCAAGGGCGGTGACCTCGAGCTTCATCCCTTAAGACAAGCTCTCCAGTAGAATGTTCACGCTCGTGGTCATGGTGGATGTGGTGCCAGGTAGCAAGACGATGTGCTATGTTGTGGAGTTTAGCTGGGCGTCGCCGCTTTAAGTAGCGTATTCCAGTGAGGCCAAGCGTCCGGGTGCCTCATTAAGTCGCCGGAGTTAGTTCCTTGGGCACCGAGCCTCTTAATGATGACATACAGAAGAACATCATGAATGTGGGTAGCTGGCGTCGGCTGGGAACGCACCGCGTGATGATTCAAGGGACGAGGGTTTTTGGTGTGCCTGGGTAGTCAGCTGCGGTCATGGCAATGTTGGAGATGCCCTTTTCTCACATGCAATCCCCACATGTCATTGAAAAAGCAAGACCACCTGGCATGGTCTCAGGCCCTGGGTATGCAGTTGGCCGTGCTACAACACTCCACGGACGCGTCGCGGCGTGCGCGCACTTAGGCGCCCCGTGCATCCTCGACGAGTCGGGTGTTGATCTGCTGGTTGTGCCACAGCGCTAACACCACCCTCGGCACCCTGAAGCCAACCGTGTCCAGTGACGATGAGTGTGTCGCTCACCGCGGTTGCCGTGTCCAAAGCCATTGCTGGCCCCCACGACCCACATGAACGGCTGCCGGTGGCGAGGAGGTCATGGGTCAGCTCCTCCATTGGACTAGTCTGCGCCACGTCGTCCCGACAGGTGTGCCCCTCATGTTAGTTTCCCTATTTTCCCGGCCAAATTCGAGCGTCAGTGCCACGCGTTGTGCATTAGGCACAGAACATGTGGTTTTTGTGCCCTGGTTCAAATGTGGTACAGTACAGAGTTGTTACCCTAGCCCCAAGTGTGGTGGTTTTGGGTATGGTACCACCCTTTTCCTTTTCAACTAGTGAAGTGTACCACTTGATTAAGTAGCCAGATGGTGTGCTAATGTAGGCGTCCGACTGTTTGAAAGAATAATTGAGGTGTTCCCGGTCCGTGCCCGCATTTAGGGGTCCAACTTACCATGTTCCGGCAATTGTAACTATATTGTCCCTCCATAGTTCCTCTGTTTTTATTGACTTCGCATTTTAGCTTTGCTCAAAGTCAAACTTCGTATACCTTGACAAATTTTATAGACAGAAATAATAACATATACAATAAAAAATCAATACCATTAGATTCATTATTGAATATACTTTCACATCATATAGATTTGCTATTGTAAATGTTCATATTTTTCCTATAAATTTGGTCAAATTTTATGAAGTTTGACTTTAGTCAAACCTAATATGCGGTGTAAATAAAAACAGAGGGTGTATCTTACTCTGTGACCATGACGGAAGGGAAAACGACACAACTTATTGTTTATTTGAGCCGTTCAAGTATAATCATGTGGCATTGCTTATTTCTCATTCCTCTCCAACCCACTTCTCTATCAATCATGCCGCCCTCCGGTCGATTCCATCCCCCCGCATGCCTCATTTGAACATTCCACCGAGTATCATTCGCATGTGGGCCTAGACCATGCTTGTATTTCCAATGTTGTAATTTGTCTGACAGGCATACAGACAAACGGTTCATTTAAAGTTTAACTTTGCCTCCACTACGTGGCGCTTCCCATCTTAGTTTTGACATCCCATTCGGTTCATGCCCTGACACATCTTGACGAGATCGATTGATGTTGACAGATCAAGTGCGTGTCGTGCAAGGAGATAAAGGTTTGGTGTTTTGCTATGATAGAAATGACCTGGGGGGTCTGTGGGGATCGGAGTGAGTATATTTTACGTTCAAAAGCGAAGCGAACATACTATACCCACCCTAGTCCTCTTTCAGTCGATCTCCGGATCCCGAGATGAAACCGAGAGAGAACGAGTGGGTGCATGTGTGGTACCTAAGGCGGATTCAAAATTTTGAACCAGTGATCATAGCATCAGCAAATCATATATAAAGGGTATTCAATGTTCGTTTCGCTTTTGAACGTACAATATACTGCCTCCGATCCTTTCTAGTTTACATATAAGTTAGTCAAGTATCTCTACTTTTTGATCAAACATTTCAGAAAAAATTATCAACATTCAACAACGCTCAATCAATATTGTTAGATTCGTACGTACTCCTAGATTTGTATTCAAACAGAGATGGTTTCCAATTTGTTTTCAAACACGTGAATGTACTTGTTCTCGTGCATGCTCTTCCTACTAGGATTTTAGCACGTATAGCCAGTCCAATAGTAACTTTTTTAAGGTCCATGCCAATAGTACTAGTGGAGTACTGACAACATCTATAGTAGACTATGCAGTGCTCATAGTACTAGTAGTATACTCCCTCTATTTTTATTTACTCCGCATAAAACGGAGGGAGTACTAGTAAAACTCGGGTGACCTCTCTCTCTTCTAGTAGTCGTATAAATGACGCAAGCGAGGAAGGGGGAGGGACATCGATTTGCTCTCAACTGCAGTCCCACAAGCGAGCGAAATGCAAGACGGAGTGTGTTCCATTCGGTGAGCGACGTGGAGGGTCCAGCGTGATGGGGTGCAATGAGAACACGAGAAGAGCGATGTACAGTAAAAACCGATTGACCGGTCATCACCGGAACCACCATTCACACCAGAACCTTCGCTGCTCGGCCAACGCCAGCCACTGCCCAAAACAACACCTCCTCTCCAGCCCATTCCCGCACCTTTCGATCCCCTAGACCGCATCAAGCGTCACCGCCAGAAATCCATTGTGCACTGCAAGATCACGTACTACAAGATGCTGACACTGGAGCGCCGCGCAGAAATTGCTGTCGGCATCACAGAGCTCTGTTCCCAAGCTCGCTTTGTGGTGGGCCAATCCTCGAGTTCTCTAGAGCCAAGCTTCGATAAGGAGGAAGCTGATCCAATGTTCATGGCGGAGGTCGCAGCCCAGAAGGCCCCCGGTGCATATGAGACGGTGGGTGTCGACTTCATGCCGGTGTCCAGGTCCCCCATGGTGCAGGCGGAACAGTGGTTCAACCTGGCGATATTAAAGAAGGACCGGGAGGCGGAGGTTCAACTCGACACGGAGCGCGCAGATGCCGCTGCCATCGAGGCCCACCTACGGGCGGAACCACATGTCATGGATGTGAACTAGGCAACAAAGGCTCAACTTGACGCGGAGCATGCAGATGCCGCTGCCATTGAGGCCCTCCTCCAGGCGGAACCGGACGTCCTAAACTTGAACCGGGCGGCGGAGGCTTAGCTCGACGCAGAGCGTGCAGATGCTGCTGCCATCGAGGCCCTCCTGCTCGTGTCTGTGCAGAGCACCTGCATGCTCCGCGTGAACGAGTAGCTCGAGCGTGAGGACAACCACGGTGCAGAGACACACGTCGGCAACTATGGATGGTTCGCGCCGGCAGCCAAAGACGACGAGGCTGTCTCGTTCCGCGAGTAGTGATAGTTTTTCTTTATGTTGTTGTTTTTTGGGATCTTTTGCTGTGTAAAAACATATATTTATGCAAGTCGCCTGACTTCCATTATTTGGGTCAGTCGACCATATCAAGCGATTGGATGAATATCCTACGTCTCCTAACCCTTCTTCCTCACCTCTTCTTCTTCCCCAACAGAACACTGCATGGGCCGTACTGGTCTTCCCCAGCATACTATTGGATAAACATACTATATGAACGAAAATTATGTGACAGCAGTAAGATGGCTGAGTTTGGTTGGATCACATGCAGTAGCACGTGTCAGTGAGGGTGCGTTCCCTTGGTTGGTTTTGCGGCGTGCAGGAGCGACTGTGTGAGGGTGCGGTGCGAACGCGACAACCGTGCGCAAGTGTACCTCCATTTCATTTTGAAAACTTTAGGCAAGCTTGGCAAAAATGTGTGGCGAAGTATGGAAATGCAAGGCCTAGACCCAAACAGGACACAAGTACGTACGTAGGAGTACTACTTGTGTTAAAAAAGAAAGGCGGGGTTTTCCTTCATGGGGATTGATCGATACAAATCCTTGCTTGACGTGTGAATTAATGAGTATTTTTTTCTCCAATGCCCAAAGAGCTAACCATCTCACTCCTCCTCGCTTGATTAATGCAGCGCCATGCAAACCAACCTTCTCACTTCCGCATGCATGCAAGGGCATGTTAATGTCCTTGGTTGCTTGTACGTGGCAAACCCCATCAATTTTGCCTCGATTAGTGTTAGTGGCCTTCTACAAATTGTAATTTTGATATATTGGACTTGTGTACAAAAAAATGGATGTAGTAACTATTTGAGTTCCTTCCCCATTGTGGTGATCTCGACGATATCTCAAATGTTGTTGTTTGGCGAAGTCCGTTCGACGGAGAACACCATTGAGGGAGATCATGGTAAGTCGTTCACAAGTGCTGTCGGCAAGCCGAGACAATCGCCTTATTTGCATCCAGGAAGTCCGTTGAACCAAAGGATGTGTAAATGTACTACCACTACACAATAGCGTCGTTTGTCCAGTTTGTGCGGTAAGGTGGTTTCTCGAAGAAGATGATGGAGAAGCGGAGTCAGCGAAGACTGAAATGATGGTTGCTTCGTCCGTGCTTTGTGATTTGACGCCTCACTACTTTGTACATGGGAGTAGACTCTATGCTCTATACTATACATGTGTCCAAGCATGGGAGAGAGAGGAGAGAGGTTGCATTTTTCTATTCCTTCAATCAATCAATTAGGGAGCTTCGGTTCCATCTTTTTGGCTTTGGCAGCACCAAGGTTGTCAGAATCGCGATTTTGAATCAGATCAGAGCTCCGATGGTAGGATCACAAACCGTAGAATCTTCACTATCAGGATCGTAGAAACGTAGATTCTATGAACTAAAATCGTAGAATCATAGAGTTTAGTTTGGATTGTAAAGTCGTAGAATCTTATAACAGAATCGCGATTCTGACAACCTTGGGCATCACCATCCACAACGGTCTACCGAAAGCTATTTTCACATTTGGCTACACATTGTGGATGCCCTTAACCATACCACTGGGTTTTGCTCCTGCGTGCTATCTATACAAACCTCGATTATATTGATCTAAAAAATTATAGTATCAAGATTAGTAAAAAGGAGGTGATTTTGCCGCGTGGATGGCGGGGGAGGTTTCTTATTTTTAGAGGATGTTGGCCTGGCGGTTTGCTAACATGCGGTCCCATGAGTCAGTGCTTTACCAAGTCGATTCGCGTCCCACATGAGGCAAAACAATGGCAGAAGCAACACGTGGTTAAATTGAAGAAGATGGGGGGGGAGTGGATTCAACAACGAGTGAAATGATGGTTGCTTCATCCCTCCAACTTATTTTTTAGCATTATTACTTCGTCCCTCCAACTTAACGGCGGGAAAGCTGCAACTTTGTGATTTGACGCATCCTTGCTCATTACTACACCGACGCCATGACTGGGGTGCTTCACCCTGCCGCTCTGCATTGTTATTTCGGTATGGCACGTGGACCTGGTTGCTTGATGTCCCACATGTCGGTGAAAGGGACTAGAACATATGAAAGCGAGCGCTCCACTCTTACGACAGAGGAGTACACGACACGGCGGCCCAGTGAACTGTTACTTGTAATGTAGTACTACTATAGTTTTGCTGTTTCGCACGATCCATCGATACAAACCTGATTAAACAGGCAAGGGTGGGATTTTTCCCGTGCCGGAGATGATACTAGCCTTACATTTCAAAGGCAATTTCAATGTATGCAAACCGAATAATTAAGTAACAATATGAGATCTAGTAAAACTAAAAACACATATGATTTATTGTGTTAGAGTGTAGTAGTAGTAGTGTTGTATTGCATAGTTGTTAGATGTAACATGCGAGAACGTGTAGAGATGTACTTTTGGAGGGGCTATAGAGATAAATTGGGAATAAAGTGGATTCAAATATTTGTATTCATCTTCATAGCATTTGTAACTCATATGTATAGTTTGTATAGTAGACCTGAATGTTTGTTCGCTCTTACAAAACCAGTACAACAATAATGGGGTGGCATGCGCTAATTTAGGCACTGGCACGTTGGCCTACTCGACTCCACAGAAAGAGCGAGAGAAGAGATAAATACATGGGCGGTCAGTGTATTTCAAGCGAAAGGCATAATACAGTCACCGGGCTTTAGAATACACTCATTACGGTCACTATATATGTTTTTGCGGTGATTATATGGTCTCTTGATCACCGTTCTGCATCGGATTGCACTTTATTGACCGGCCAAATAGTCTGCATGGCACTATGTTGACTAGTTAAATTGACAATGTTCCTTGTCGGTCCCACCTATCAGTTCGCATAGAAAAAGGTCAGATAAACAAAAATTTACGCAGGCGCGACAAGACTCCAAACCGTGCACGGGAACCGCCTGGTTGTGTATGTGTCTGTCAGGGCCTGATGTGTGCGCATGCACGTGTAGGTGGAGCACTTGAGCATGAGATCGTGTGTTGGTCGTGTGGTGTCTACATGCATGTGTGCGTGTGTGCGTGTGAGTGTTGCATGCGTGCATGGCTGTGTGTGTACGTGTGAGTGTTGAGTGCGTGCGTGGCTGTGTGTGTTCGTGTGAGTGTTGCGTGCATGCAGTTCTTGTGCATGTGTGTGTGTGTAATCACCACACTAGCTCTTGTGTGTTAAAACAGAGGGCTCAGCATACCAACACAAGGCCACCTTGTCCGTCGTGCCCTCGGTCATGACTTTGAACCACCGTCCAATATTTTTTTATCATTTGTTTTCATTCTTATACATGCCGATAGGTGGGCCCAATGGTAGTGAGATAATGTGATGCAACACTAGAGGTGTCACGTGGAGCGTTTAACTGGTCAACAAGTCGTTTCTTGAGCAAATACAGAGCTGTACGGTGAGCCCGTGATTGTATAATAACCACAAAATGTAAATGGTGACCCTAATGAGTGGATTCTAAAGTCCAATGTACATATCATGCTTTCGCTTCAAATACAATGATCGTCACTGTATATATCACGAGAGAAAGATGAAACATGCATGAATGTGTTCGGGGTGTAATTTTAGAGGACCTGGAGATAGTTTGTGTGCATACGTGAAAGGGGCATAGAGGGGGTATGTGATGGAGAGAGAGATGCTCTTTGTTTCTCTTTATTATGACTAACTTTATATATAGTATAAAAATATATAATTCACAGTGCGGAATAAATATCGTTGGGGCACCATGCAATGCAAATTAACGTTCATACTCCTCCATATAACTTAGTAATGTTGTATATATATAAACTCTAAAATAATTTTTGGAGACACTTTGTGTGGTTTTATTCAAAAGGAATGTTGTATGTGAAATAAACATGAAGAGAGGGCTTTTTAGATCAATGGGGTACATGATGTAACATGTGTGAATGTGTAGTTGATGTATTTGGCAGGGCCTAGAGAGGTATGTGTATGTATTACGGATTTGAGAGAGG
>NC_041387.1:372926305-372960071 GCF_002162155.2 Triticum dicoccoides
GAGAGGTATTGAGACAGAGAGAGAGAGAGACAAATAGGATGTCACGGCGAGAGATGTCCTTGAGTGTGTATATGCAAGGGGGCAGGGGATAGAGGCACGAGGAGAAAACATTTTGTGTGGTGTCTGTGTTGGTATGTGTGGGTGTGAGAAGATAACGAGACCTGGGGGCAGAGGGTGTGTCACCGTTTGAGGTCCGATGGGCCGAGGTGTGGCTCTTGGTTTGGTCCCGTCCTACACTACATTGGCCGGCCCATGACGCATTTAGGGAGACCCATGGAGGACTAATCGTACAAGACAAAGATAGCAGAGTTGTGAAGGACTCCATGTCCACTAACAAAGCCGGCTAGGATTTTTAACCCTAGGTCCTCATACTACAGTAACCCCTTATCTCTGATATTACTATTCATCCAACCTAACTTTAAGGACCATCCTACAGAATGCTTTGCTAGAATCATACTCGTCAATTTGGAAGAGAGGTGGAGATAATGCGTGAGACAGTGAAAGCACAAGTGCTCCCTTGGTGATTTTCGTAATTGATGTCAACATATCTCTTGTTGGACTAATATTTCTAATTTCAGATAAGTTCAACATTCAAGTGGCAGGACAAGAGAATGTGGAACCCCTTCAAGATGCTAAGGACAAACATTAGCAAAATATCAAGACTCTACATATTCATTTTAGTGATCCAAGATCACATTGAGTCCATAGGAAAGCCAATACTATTAAAAGGGGATGAGGTGTTGCTTAATGGCTTGCTTGCTCAAAGTGCTTAGTGATATGCTCCAAAGCCCTCAACCACTTTCTCATTTCCACATATGTCCCAAACCTAAAGTCAAACTCGGCCCCACCGATTTGATATCTCTGATGCCACCGAGTTCACTTGGCATAGCCACTGCCAGAAACCCTAATCAATTCGGTCTCACTAAGATGGCCCTGCAAACTCTCTATTACCTATTGCAGTTATTTCGGTCTCAACGGATATGTAGTCGGTCCCACCGAGTTTGCTGGACCAAGTCTCTATTTTCTTATTGTTGAAACCGGTCTCACTGAGTTCATGCAATCAGTCTCACCAAGATGAGATTTTGCCCTAAATCTACCACATCGGTCTCACCAAGTTGACCTTGTCGGTCCCACCGAAAACTCTAACGTTCACATTTTGAACCATATCGGTCTGACCGAGTTTCACTATTTGGTCCCACCGAGTTTGGTAAATCATGTGTAATGGCTAGATTTTGTGTGGAGGCTATATATAGTCGTCAACCACCTTCTCCATCTGTGTGAGAGCCATCAGAATGTGCCTACACTTCCACTACTCATTTTCTGAGAGAGACAACTACCTACTCATGTGTTGAGATGAAGACATTCCAATCCAACCACAAAAATCTTGATTTCTAGCCTTCCCAAGTTGCTTTCCACTCAAATCATCTTTCCACCATATCCAAATCTATGAGAGAGAGTTGAGTGTTGGGGAGACTATCATTTGAAGCACAAGAGCAAGGAATTCATCATCAACACACCATCTATTACCTTTTGGAGAGTGGTGTCTCCTAGATTGGTTAGGTGTCACTTGGGAGCCTCCGTCAAGATTGGGGAGTTGAACCAAGGAGTTTGTAAGGGCAAGGAGATCGCCTACTTCATGAAGATCTACCCAAGTGAGGCAAGTTCTTTGTGGGCGATCGACATGGTGGGATAGACAATGTTGCTTGTTTGTGGACCCTTCGTGGGTGGAGCCCTCCGTGGACTTGTGCAACTGTTACCCATTCGTGGGTTTAAGTCTCCACCAACGTGGATGTACGATAGCACCACCTATCAGAACCATGCCAAAAATCTCTGTGTCTCTAATTGCGTTTGCACACTCCAATCCAACCGCTTTACTTTCTTGCAAGTTGCATGTTTTATTTTCCGTTGCTTATACACTCTTGCCATGCTTGCTTGAATTGTATTATGAATGCTTGAAATTGTGCTAATCTCCAGCCTTAACTTGAAAAACTTAAAAACTGCTACCTTTACTTGTTAAGGGTCTAATCGCCCCCCTCTAGACACTTCTTCTCGATCCTTTCAGACAGGCCTATAGATAATGTGCGTGTGCAAGACATGTAGGCAGGTCTATGTATATAGAAAGGGTCGACGGGGATTGTGCTTGTGTATGCTTGTGAGAGGAAGAGTGCTTGTGACAAAGGTTAGTGAAAATAGTCGTAAATGGTTATGAGAGGGAGGGAGGATTATATCAAGAGCATGCCTGCGAGAAAGACACCTTGGGAGAGAGTGTGTGAGTGTGAGAGACAACCGATGGATATACACCGTGTGCACGGATGTGTGAGAGAAAAAGTCAGCGTGTGTGTGACGAGGGGCCTATGGATAGTGAAACTACATGTAAAAGACTGATGTACACATTGATTAAAAATACAATTTGTATCAAAATATAAGGATGGGATCAAAATATTTGCAATTCACGTAAGGAACGGTCATTGATCCATCAGACATCTATATTCTATCGAATTTGAGCATGTCTATGTTATTATTCGACATAATTGATCCACAGAGTTAGTATTTTGAACTCCAAACAATGCATCGGTTTAGAAATCGAATATAAACATGAGTATAGTTCATGTTGTGTGTGTAAAGCACATTATACATACAAAAGTTACACAATGAACATTATAAATAGCTTGCTATGAACTAGCATACATTTAAATTCAACTTAAGGTGGTTTAAAAAGTTCGAATTCAACAAGTCCATTCAATTATTTGAATTCGATATCATGGCATTTGTAAATCATACCTAAATTATGGGGGCACCAATCTTTGCTCTGCTTTTGACATAATAGCATATATAGTCGTGTACAAAATAGATTCAGTTTACCTCCTCCATTCCAAAATAATCGTAGTTATAGGATTTTCAAGTGTCAAAATTTCAAAAAGGAGCGCATAATTTAATGAGGTTATCAAACATACAAGGTCAAATTTAACATTGTCTATTTAGGTCATTCCTCAAAGTTCAAGATTACTCTCTCCATTTTTATTTAGTCCGCGTATTAGCTTTGGTAAAAGTCAATCTTTATAAACATTGACCAAGTTTATAAAAAATATATTAACATAAGCAATAACAAATCAATAAAATTAGATTTATTATTGCATGTACTTTCACATCATACCGATTTGTTATGATAATTGTTTATATTATCTTTTATAAACCTGGTCAAACTTTATAAAATTTGACTTCAGTCAACTCTAATATGCAGAGTAAATAAAAACGGAGGGATTACTTGAAACATGAATGCTTCTGTTTCAAAATTTCGAACGAAGCGCCAAAAGAGGCTCTACTCGCCTGAAACCGCGTGAGACCAATGTTTGGTAGAAGAAAATTACTTTTCTAACTCGGACCCATGAAACCTACCGGCCCGACGTCCAAAGGTCTAAACTAGGGTAGGTTTGTAGCTTCATCTAGACGCAACGCAACCGCCTCCGAAAAACAATCATATACCATGGCCACCTAAGCACACATGCACTCAGACAAAATTGCTCGGGCCCACTATTTGGGACACCTGGGATTACCATCCTACCCCCGACCCATAGTAGATCCAAAATTTAAGAGGGGGCCAAAGTTTGTACTTTCCCCATATTTCAAACAAGCGCGTCCCATCTATTCAAGAAAAACAAGCACGTCCCAGACCGAAACATGGTTCCCCGCCCGCCATGTCCGATTCCCCATTTGTACTCTGTGGGCGCCAAAACTACCTCTCCACCAGCCGCAAAACCCCGCCGTCCTCCGTCCACCACCCCATCCCACCCATCAACCGCCGCCCTCCTCCACCACACTGGAGCCATTACACCGACATCGTTGTCCATCACAACCGCAACCGCAACGCCTTCCACGACTAGTAGTTGAAGCCGAGGCCGAGCTGCCTCCAGGACACCGATGTGCATCGTACCCGAGCCAGTTCAACCACGCCGTCCTATGCCTCACCGCAACCGCTCCAATGTCACCACCGTCCACCGCACTAGAGTTGTTCCCGCTATGCCGTCCTTCGCCGCCTCGCATCTGATTCCCCTTCACCGACCGTCGGCCACCACAACACAGTCACCAATTTGGCCATGGGTTCGTCCAAGGCTCCACCCTCCTCCAAAACATCGGTTCCCCTGGTAAAAAGAAGAACATCGCCACGATATCAGGAGGAAACAACACTGGCAACCGGAAATGGTACTCCTCTTCCCTTATTCTTACAAATCTTACATGTCTGTTTGCACAGTATTCATCCCATAGAAGACGCTAGTTGACCGCTTCTTCCTACACATTCTTTCTGATACTAGATGTTCCTAGTAACTCGTGATGCACAAGGTTTCTCCTCATATACTATTTCACCTTAGCTAGAGGTCCGTCGCCCCCCTTGATTCCAATTTCTGGTCAGTTGATTCCCAATTAAAGGAAGCTTTCCCCAGCGTAACAGGTGCTAGTCCACCAATTACGCTGGGGAAGCAGCACCTCGGTGTTTATCTTAGGGGTGTGTGGGGCCTAGGAGCTTCTGGCGCCCGATCTGGAGGTCGGTCGGGCTTAAAGGGATGGCTGGGGGGCGCTTCCAAGCATGGCGGTGGGGTGAGGTCAAGGGGAGGACGGGGCGGCGGAGGCAGGGGTCAGAAAGAACGTGAATAGTGACTGGCGGGAGGTAGACGAAGGCCATCTGCCCGTTCCTTGTAGATCGGACGGTTAAAAAAAGACTAACCTATTTATTTTCAGTCAATCGTTATTTTGATAGGACCACATGTGGTGGCATGCTCGAGGAGTACCTGCATTTCCCATCCCTATGCTCATATATTACAAAATCTAAGTTTGTTTGCCATGCAATGTTGTAGAGCTATCATATGTCTCCTGTCATTTATTTTCCAGCCACCTGCTATCTGCTACTTTTACAATGCACTAGTTCTACACACACTTCACCCATACTCTCACTATTGTTTCTTTATGCATGGGTATTTCAGCCTCTGCCAACCGGTTGATAGAAGCACGAAATAGAAGAGAGAAGCAACATTTCTTTATGACACGTTTCCTTTATTGTTTCTTTATGACACGTTTCCTTGCTATTGTTTCTTTATGACACGTTCCCTTGCTATAAAGGGTGCAGTGTCAGCAGATGGAGACGGTAAACCTAGCTCTGGAGTTGATGATCTCGCTCGCCGTGAACCACCGCCCATGTACTTGCTTTAACTCCTCGGTATCATATGTGGTTGCATGTTGCATACGGTGTCTAGCTTGTATTGCTTCCAATTTGGTTAAATTACATCTACTTAGCTTACACATTATACCTTTGAATATGACATGCCTTCATGTTTTTGGTACATACTAGTACATCTATCTATTAACCATGTTCTTACATCAAAGTAATGTTCTTGTGTATCCCTCATCAATCACTTATGATGAGACAGTCACGCCAGTGGGTTACTGTAAGAAAATATGCTCTTATAAAGAATGCAGTGTCGGCCTCCCACATGATTCTCAAGAAACAGCAAGGCTAGATGAAGATAGTGAACATAGCTCTGTTGTTGATGACCGCATTTCCCCTACACCAGCATCGCAGGTGCTTGCTCTAACTTGGCAGAGTGATATGTGGTTGAATGTTGAATATCGTGTCTAGATTGTAATTCTTCCAATCTGGTTAAATTGCACGTGCTATTTTGCTTAGTTTAGACATTATACCTGTTAATGTGACATGCCTTTATGTTTTTAGTACATAGTACATCTGTCAATTAAGCATGTCCTTACATAAAAGTATTGTTTTTTATATCCAGCATCAATCAATATGATGAGACACCTTTAGTATATGCAGTGTGATATTAGTTGCATCTTTCATATGATTTCTAGCATGCGCTGCTTCTAATTTGTTGAAATGTCATTTATGATGGGACACTTTTAACTTGGTAGAGTCAGATTGGTTTCATCTTTCATGCGGTGTCTAGCTTGCATTCCTTCTTATTTGAAATGGCATCAGCTTAGTTTACAAAAATAGTTGTGAATATGCCACACCGTCCTATTTTTTGTACATATTCCGTCCTGGTATCATGTGTTTGCCTTATAACAAAGTAGTGATTGTCAGTATCATGCACGGATGAGTTCTGAAGAGTGAATTTTATTGCTCGGTTTTACTTGACAATTCAAAATCAATAAAGCGGAAGGAAATTAGCAAGGTAGTGGATAAAGGTGCTCCTTCCAAACGGAGGGCCTCTACAGATTCTACTCCGCCACCCCCAATAAGATTTGCAAGACAACACATGCATAGACACTCAACGTAGACGGGTTGATGATTAGCATGCATCCTCTAGTGCACCATCACAGGTGCTCCCTCTAACATGGCATTGTTATATGTGGTTGCATGTTATGTATGATGGCTAGCTTGTATTGCTTCTAATTTTGTAGAATTCCATCTGTTTACTTTACACATTATACTTATGAATAAGACACGTGTTCCTGTTTCCAAAACATACAATATCTGTCTATCACACCATGTTCTTACATCAAAGTACTACTATTGTGTAACCTGCAACAATCACTTATCATAAGACACGTTTGACTTGGGAGTGTCATATAGGTTACATCTTGCATTCTTTTCTAGCTTGTGCTACTTCTAATTTGTTGTAATGGTACTTATGATGAGACAATTTTAACTTGGTAGAGTGATATTCGTTGCTGTGGCACCCCGGCTCACAGCAACCTGTTTACCATGCATTGCCAGCCCAGAGACCATGTCTTCTGGCAATACACAACATCTTGGTACAAAAAACGACCGCTTTATTGATGCTAGCGGATCAAAGTTTATATTACAACAGGTAGCGAGGCCAAGCGGCACACACGGTGCGGCTGAACAATATACATTATTTAGTGAACATAAAGGGGCCTCGATCATAACAACTACGCGGTAGCGGAACAACGTCGTAGCAGAAACTCCATAGCACAGGGACACCGATGTGGACACGATCTAGACTTGGACGACACTCCTTTCCAACGAGACTTTCCTGAAATCTGGCATGACACGCCAGGTCAATACATTGAATGTACTTGCAAGCTCACAACAAGCATAAACATAATGACAAACAATATCATGATAATTAACCAATTAATAATAATGCAACAATATATCCAACATGTTGTGATCATGCTCTTGTGATAAAAGTCCCTCGGACTGGCTTACCAATGGTGATCGCTCTTGGATCACAAACGTACCACCCTCGTGGTTTTGACTAGGGATATCTTGTGATCCTTCCGGCGATCACAACCACGACCAATACTTGGTCTCGAACATCTCGATGGCCTTCCCGCCATCATCATCAGTGCAAAGTTCATGACTTAGTGTGCAAAATTTATTAAATGTTGACCCATGGTGTGACCTACTTCCGAGCATGTCCGTAACTGTGGACTCGGCTATCGATAGATTAATACACTCTGCAGAGGTAGCGCACTGTACCCACACCACGGAACCCATGGCCTCGCACTCCCATTCGGGTGGACCAACAACATTCCAATGAAACCCCTCCATTGCCATGACACTCTCTCGGCCACTCCGACTCACTCCCCACCGGGCTAGTCTTGGGTGGCCCCGTGTCTACCGAAGACACAACGACCACCCATCGTGGC
This sequence comes from Triticum dicoccoides, assembly GCF_002162155.2. Classification (NCBI taxonomy): domain Eukaryota; kingdom Viridiplantae; phylum Streptophyta; class Magnoliopsida; order Poales; family Poaceae; genus Triticum; species Triticum dicoccoides. The sequence continues at coordinate 372,933,929 of NC_041387.1, forward strand.
CAAAACATAAACGATCTTACACAGGGACCCGATACCATACTCTCAACAACGGCCACACAAGGTTATGTCTGCTTACCGGGCCAGGGTACCACACGCCCATAACCTTCCCTCGTTGGAGGCACCGACTAGAGGCATGACAATGGACCAAATAAAGGCCTTCCCATAAAGGCAAATGTGGTTGCACTAGGAAAAACTCGATTCAGTGGCACCATGACCCGGTCAACGATAAATTCAAGTTGAGTTATTATCAGGTTCAACTTAAAGTGAAAATAACCGGTGTCATAGTATCCCATGAAATGCAACACTAACATGTGCATCACATATTAACGGAAATGACTGAGTCAACTATATCCACACTAAGCATAAGCATCAACAACTCATGACACTTCTCTGGTTAGGATTAAACCTCACTTTAAACAGAATCTTTTCTAGCAAATTTTATTAGCTTTCCCATGCGAAAAAATAACTCCAAATAATTACTCATATCCATAACCATATTATTCATTCATCACCAAAAATAAATCCTAGTTTCTTTGCCAACTAAGTTAGCTTCAAACTTTCTGTAAATCAAGCATATTAGCTACAACAAGCAACTAACAGAATATAAATAACATAATAATGATTTAAATGCATGGATTAAATCATTCATTCAAGTAGGAAAATCACAAATATTGTAATGGCACCCTGAAAATGTTGTTGTGGCTTGCCTTAGTGCAGATGAGGTTCACAGACCTCCTAGTGATCCTCAAGACAAGCCTCACCCTTTGAAAAATATTTAAAAACACAAAAGGAAAACATCAAGAACCCTTCTGAAATTCACCAGAAAATCTAGACAGTAGTGAATAATCCCATCTTTGGTGAGCTACTAGATTTCTTTACAAAGAACGCAATGCAAAAAGAATCAATTCATTTGGACTTATGGTTAAAGAGTTTTGGCTGTTTGAAGTTGTCTAGAAAATATGAAATTTGAATTTAATTAAAAGCAGACTGGGGGTGACGTCCAAGGCATAAAGCCTCGGGGCGCCACCACTCGTACCACTTCACGCGCGTACTGAGTGGCTGACTAGCGGGCCCCGCTAGTCAGGTGAGGGGGAGAGGGGGAAAGAAACAGAGGACAGCGCGACTCCGTCGGAGCACACGCCAGCGACGAGGGCTTCTTGGCCAAAACGAGAGGGAGGAATCGAGAGAGGAGACGGAGGCACACCTGCACGTACCTGTAGAGTAGCTAGGGGTGGTCGAACGGCGTCGGAATCAACCTCTCTAGCAGAGGCAGAGAGCGGCGGTCGCCGGAGACAAAGACGACGGCGAACAGAGGCAACTCTAGGGGTTCCAACCAGGCGGACAGCACCACCGGAGAGTGCGGAGGCCCTGGAAGGGTTGCCCAGGCCTGGGAGGGGCTGGAGCTACGGAGACGACCCGAGGGGATTGCCGGTGAGCTCGAGCTCGGGGACGGTGGCCCGCGGCCTGCCCGGCTGGGCTACGGCTATCTACGAGGTTGTGGAGTGTGTGGGAGGCGTGGATGGTGCTCGAGGAGGCTGGGGATGGCTCTATTTATAGCCGAGCGTCGAGGAGGGGTTTGGGCTCCGCGGGTGGGCAACTGGACATGACACCCGGCGTCGAACGGCGTAAGTGAGAGGGGGAGAAGGCGACGCATCTCAAGCGGGGACTGTGGGCGAACGGGGATGAGCACAAGGGCACTGGGGTGACGATGAGCATAGTGCACACCGCACTGTTATGTTGGCCGGACCGCATCCATGCTCGCTGTGGCGAGCTCCGGCGTCGGCGAGCGCCAGGAGGGAGTTAAGAGAGCTTGGACGAAGATTGTGGCGAAGTTTGGCAAGGCTAGGCAGGCGGGGAAGCGAGCACGTGCGAAATAGAGGCTCGTGCGGCACTCAGAGCGCGTCGGCTGCATGCCTGCACACATGGATGAACGCGGTCACCACGTGAACTCTGACCTTAGGCTGACCTAAGCCCAAAGTTCATGTCTGGCTTGTTGTTCGTGGTAGTTTTAGAGGTTACCACACTTGGGTTTGGTCTCAGGTGTAGTAGAAAAGATTTCACACACCAGGTAAGTTTCTGATCAGTAACTTTGAGAGCTTATTGTGGCCAAGCTACTGGGAGTTGGGAGCTGGGCTTTAGAGGTTAGCAATCATCTACTAAGGTGATGATGCACAAGAAAAATCAGCCACAAAGGTGCAAGTAAAATGGTAGTTGTTGTAGAAACTACCATTTCTGTCCAGAATAGAAAATATTTTCTGTAGCCCAAATATTCCAAAAAGTGATGAAATATTTTTGCTCCGAAAGGTGCCCTAGGGTTCAAAGAATATTTGTGAATTTTCTCAGATTTTTGTGGGCAAGCAAAATTGGGGTTGCTTTGGAGCACATTGAGCTAGTTAAGGTTTAAGAGAGGGAAATGAATATTTTTCATTTAAGAAAAATATTCCATATATTATTTTGAGGTGAACCAGAGAGGGAATTATGGTTAGAGAGGAAAATGGGACACTTGGGTGAAAGCCGAAGGGTACCCAAGTGTTTAAGTCCATATGAAAAGATTCAAAACTCCAAATTTCAAATTCAAACCAACTGAAAATCAGGCAAAGAAAAGAGGGCAAAAACCAGGCTGTCACTGTTGCATCTTTCATATGGTGTCTAGATTTCATTGCTTCTAATTTTTTGAAATGCCTTCTGCTTAGTTTACACATCATAGTTGTGAATATGCAATGGTGTCCTTTTTCTTACACATTCAATCGTCCTATCATGCGGTCGCCTTACATAAAAGTAGTGCTCGTCAGCATCCTGCATCAATGAGTTCTAAAAAGCCAATTTTTATTCATTGTTCTTGTGGGTTTGACTTGACAAGGCAATAAAATTAAGAAATAGGAAGGAAAAAATAAAGCAGGGACGGATGGCGGTCTTCCGGTGAAACCGGCATCCCAGGTGCTTTCTCTAGCTTGGCAGTGTGATATTGTCTTGCATGTTGCGTAGGGTGTCTCACTTGTATTGCTTGTAATTTGATTAAATTACTTCTGGTTAGTGTACACAAATAGTTGTGAATATGCCATGTCATCTTGTTTTTCGTACATATTCCATCCTCGTATCATGTATTTGCCTTACGTCAAGGTAGTGATTATCAGTATCATGCATGAATGAGTTCTGAAGAGTGAATTTTATTGCATTTTCTTGTCGGTTTACTTGACAATGCAAAATCAATAAAGCAGAAGGGAATTAGCAAGGCAGTGGATAATGTTGCTTCTTCCAAATGGAGGGCCTCTACACATTCTACTCGGCCATCCCCCCAACAAGATTTGGAAGACAACACATGCATCGAGACTCAAAGTAGTTGTGTTGATGATGAGCACGTCCCCCTTGGCCACCATCACAGGTGCTCCCTCGAACATGGCACTGTTATATGTGGTTGCATGTTATGTATGATGTCTAGCTTGTATTGCTTCTAATTTTGTTGAATTCCATCTGCTTACTTTACACATTATACTTGTGAAAAGACACGTGTTCCTGTTTCTAGAACATACAATATATGTCTATCACACCATGTTCTTATAGCAAAGTACTACTGTTGTGTAACCTGTAACAATCACTTTTCACAAGACACATTTAACTTGGGAGTTTGATATAGTTTACATCTCGCATTATTTTCTAGCTTGTACTACTAATTTGTTGAAATGGCACTAATGACGAGACAGTTTTAACTTGGTATATTGATATTCGTTGCGTCTTACATATGGTGTCTAGCTTTCATTGCTTCTAATTTGTTGAAATGCCTTCTGCTTAGCTTACACATCATAAGTTGTGAATATGCAATGGCACTAATGACGAGAGACCTTTAACTTGGTAGTTTGATGTTGTTTGCATCTTGCATATGATTTATTTCTTGTACTGCTTCACATTTGTTTAAATGCTAGGTTTGACGAGACAATGTTAACTTGGTAGAGCGATATTTGTAGCATCTTTCATATGGTGTCTACCTTCCATTGCATTGCTTCTAATTTATTGAAATGCCTTCTGCTTAGTTTACACATCATAGTTCTGATTATCTCATGTCGTCCTGTTTTTCGTACATATTAAATCCTCCTGTCATGTGGTTGTCTAAATCAAAGTTCAACATCTGTATCATGCATCAATTTGTTCTGAAGAACTAAATTTTTATTCCTTTTTTCTTGTAGACTTGACTTAACATGGCACAGAGAAAGAGGAAGGAGCATAGAATGACAGGGGATGGTGTTAGTACCAAGGACACATGGAAACAGAAGCGGAATAATTATGCAGATTCTGCTGGTACTAATGGTGCAATAGAAGGTCAAAGTCCAGCGGAAAATTGTACAAACATGGTATCCCGTGCTACACGAGCTTCAAAACAAGCCAAAGAGTAACTAATAGCTGCCACCAAACAAGCACTGACATCCCTAGTTGTTGCAACACCTTCCAAAGTACCACCAGCTGCACGAGTTACTCGTTTGTCAACTCAGCTAGCAGCATGTTCCCAAGCTCCCTCGCCACCTGACACTACTTCCGAAGCACTCTTGACACCATTGTTGAGGAAATCGTTAACTGGTAGCTGCTCGGTTGGCTGAAGAGTAGGGGATTAATAAGCTAATCGGCAAGTTAATCGGCCATTTAATCAATTACTCGGGCGATTAATCAGTTAATCGGCTACTCGGTGACCCTACGAGTAGGTATTAATCGGCAAGTTAACTGGTTAATCGGATGAATTCTTGAACAGGATTGCTGGAGTCAAGTTACAGTTGCATGCTTCTTTATATGTAGTCTCATAGTTTGATGTACACTAACACTTCCTATGTTCATTTTTGGACTAGCACCTAGGTGCAAGAGGAAACAAACATCAGGGATAATGCTCGATAGGTTAACTAAATCTAGAGGAGGAAAATGGAGATCCGTTTTGAGGCAGGTTTAAAAAGGCCACGTGATGCTATAGAGTCATCCAAGCTAGTATCAAAGGCATCGGTTGCCGTTAGGTGTCATGCACGTATCCTCCCAACATGGATTCAATACATGAATGATAAAGACGAAACCCAGTTCAACACCTTCCTCAACCATTTATCTATAAGTATGATTATGTATGGAAACTAGTGATATCATCTTGCTCTGTCCCATACTTTCTTGGTTGCTGATAATGAGACTCCCATAATTTTCAACAGATGAGGTTCAACTTGGATAGCCAAGATGATGCAACCAGACAAGCTTGCACTCACTTTGAAGGCAAGGCTAACAATGAACTTGCCCAAACATCTCCAGTGCAAAATATCGGATGAAGACTAGAGAGGCCTCACTAAACACTAGTCAGATCCAAAGTATCAAGTACGTTATATGTATGTGATCAGATCACAATTTGAACTCCTATTTACGCATGTGCCTCACAAATCTATCTTCTTGTAGGTGAACTATTCAAAGAACAAGGCCAACAATACGAAAGTGAAATTCCAACAGACGACAGGATCTCGTAGCTATATTGCACACTACGAGGCTCTTGTAATTAGCTGCTATTTCACTCTTTTCTTTGTGCCATATTATCAGATCTATATTGACTTGTTCCAAATGAAGAGGAAAGCCTGCAAGGACCAAAAAGTACCTAAACCAAATGTTGTGGAAATCTTCAAGGATTGTCACCAGCAAGACAAAGTGCATGACTACACCAGTCAAAGCCACTATTGTAAGTCCCTAATCCTCATGCCTTTTAACTACTACTTACTCTGATTTGTGCATTGAATTGCATAGTTTGCAGCCAATGTCTATTACTCTTTTCAATTTTATACACAATTATCTTAGAGTATCATTGCACCTTACAAGGTTTAAAAGAGAGGAGTGATTTTCCTTTGATCTTGATACGTAATCTAGTCCCGTGCTGGACTTTCCCACACAATGTTACAATTGCTTGTTTGTATGTTCTCAGTTGTTTTGTGATATGAATGATGTCATACTATGCTTACCATATTATAAACTTTGTCTCATTATCCTTAGTTGTCAATACAATTTCAAGACATAGACAATACATTAGCCATTGTACATGGTCATATGTTTGGAACCTGGTTTAATTATGTACCTTGTAGTAAAATACAACTAATATTTTACACGGGTTCACCAGAATAAGTTCTGTATATAGACCAAAGCTATTTTGTTTGGTTTTGCTGCCTCCTTAATATCTTCTTTTCTAGTACTACTAATGTAAAAACTCAACTTTTCAGCAAGCTAGGGAAAAATGGTGGAACTGCCACCTTTTGAAGGTGACGAGGCAACTATAACCGCAATGTCACCTCTTGTTGGAGTGGGTCAGTACCTGTGCACTAACAGTGCCAAAAGCACATTCCTATGTAATACTAGGTTGGTTGTTAAGGCAATCTCGTCCAAACTGCCTCATGATCAAGATATGCAGGATCAAAACAATGTTATATCTGCACTCCAGATACATGTCCATTCCCTAACAGAGACCCTTTGTGAAAAAAGCACAGCCATTGTTCGATGTCGTCAAGATATGCATGGTTTTGAAACCAGACTATCAGACATTTGCTATGTTATTCAGGAGCCTAGGAGAAATGAAGGCGAAGGTTATGGTGCCCCATCGGACAGTACAACATGAAAACATAATAGTCAGGTCAAATGAACTGAGTTACGGGTTAATGGGCCAGAATATAGGACGGGCTGGAAACGGCGCAACGGGTTAACATGCCACAAATGGCCGATTCTAACCACAGGCCGAATTTGGCCCATTAGGGGATGAAAGAGCAACTAATCCTATGGTGGTTTTGGTAATTCTTAACAACATATAGCTCATTGAACTAATGCTCTTTCAAGATGATCATTTCAGAAAGTTCAATGATTGGCATGACATGGACTAGAAATGCGGACCCCTCAAAATGCTAAGGACACATATTGGCAACAAGGTCAAGACTCTACATTTTGTTTTTGGTGATCCAAGATCACATTGAGTCCATAGGAAAGCCAATACTATTAAAAGGGGATGAGGTGTTGCCTAACGATTTGCTTGCTCAAAATGCTTAGTGATATGCTCCAAAACCCTCAACCACTATCTCATTTCCACATTTGTCCTAAACCTAAAAGTCAAACTTGGCCCCACCGATTTGATATATCCGGCGCCATCTTGTTCATTTGACAAAGCCACTGCCACAAACCCTAGTCACTTCGGCTTCACTGATAGGGATCTCGGTCTCACCGAGATGGATTGCAAACTCCCTGTTTCTGTTTCGTAACGTTTCGGTCCCACCGAAATGAGCGAATCGGTCCCATCGAGTTCGCAATGAAAACTCCCTATTTCCTTTCCGTAACGTTTTGGTCCCACTGAAATGAGCGAATCGGTCCCACCGAGTTTGCCTGACCAACTCTCTATGTGCCTATTATTGAAACCTGTCCCACCGAGTTCATGTGATTGGTCACACTGAGATTACGGTATGCCCTAACTCTAGCGCATCAGTCCCACCGAGTTGATTGTATCGGTCCCACCGAAAAGCCCAATGTTCATAATTTAACCTGATCGGTCTGACCGAGTTTTACCATTCGGTCTCACCGAGTTTGGGAATCTATGTGTAAGAGTTAGATTTTGTGTGGAAGCTATATATACCCCTCCACCCATTCTTCATTCATAGAGAGAGCCATCAGAACGTGCCTACACTTCCACCATTCATTTTCTGAGAGAGAACCACTTACTCATGTGTTGAGACCAATACATTCCATTCCAACCACAAGAATCTTGATCTCTAGCCTTCCCCAAGTTGCTTTCCACTCAAATCATCTTTCCACCATAGCCAAATCTGTGAGATAGAGTTGTGTGTTGGGGATACTATCATTTGAAGCACAAGAGCAAGGAGTTCATCATCAACACACCATCTATTACCTTTTGGAGAGTGGTGTCTGCTAGATTGGTTAGGTGTCACTTGTGAGCCTCCATCAAGATTGTGGAGTTGAACCAAGGAGTTTGTAAGGGCAAGGAGATCGCCTAATTCGTGAAGATCTACCCATGTGAGGCAAGTCCTTCATGGGCGATGGCCATGGTGGGATAGACAAGGTTGCTTCTTCATGGACCCTTCATGGGTGGAGCCCTCCGCGGACTCTCGCAGTAGTTACCCTTCGTGGGTTGAAGTCTCCATCAACGTGGATGTATGATAGCACCACCTATCGGAACCATGCCAAAAATCTCCATGTCAACATTGCGTTTTCTCCCTCCAAACTCCTCCCATTTACTTTATTGCAAGTTGCATGCTTTACTTTCCGCTGCTCATATACTCTTTGCATGCTTTCTTGAATAGTATTGTGATTGCTTGACTTGTGCTAAGTTGCTAAAATTTGACAAGAATTAAAATTGGGAAAAGGTTAGGTTTTTAATTGGTTAAGTAGTCTAATCACCCCCCCTCTAGACATACTTTCGATCCTACAAGTGGTATCAAAGCTTTGATATCCATTTGCCTTCATTTCCATAGTTCAAAATGGTATCAGAGTCAACTTGACAAGTTAAAAATGAAGGATGGTGAAGGAGTCGCTGAGATATACTCTAGGCTTGCTCTCATCACAAATGAGATTGCCAGCTTAGGAAGCAAAGAGATGACCGACAGATTCATCATCAAGAAGATCCTAAGAGCCTTGGATGGAAAATATGATACCGTGTGCACCTTAATCCAAATGATGCCCAACCACAAAGATCTCAAGCCAACCGAAGTCATTGGAAGAATTGTTGCTCATGAGATGTCACTCAAGGATAAATAAGAGCTTCACAACAAGTCTAGTGGTGCTTACAAAGCCTCATGTGATGCTCCTACATCATCAAATGAGAAACAAGCCTTCAATGAAGAATTGAGCTTAATGGTGAATAACTTCAACAAATTCTACAACAGTAGAAGCAAGGAAAGAAGTTCCAAGTCAAGGTCCAACAATGACAAAAGATCTTCTAGTCATGAGCAAAATTGCTACAATTGTGGAAGACCCGGACACTACTCCAATGAGTGTACAACTCCCTACAAAAGAACAAAAGACTCACCTAAAAGGAGGAACAAAAGGGAAGAATCACCTCCAAGGGAGAGAAGGAGTAGAGATGATCACTATGAACGAAGAATCTCTCGAAGAAGTAAGGATTCAGAAAGGAAGGACAAGTAATCAAGGAGCTACACAAAACAAAGACATCAAGCTTATGTTGGTGAATGGGTATCCAGCTCCGACTCCGACCACCACTCCAAGAGAATTTATCACTCTGACTCCGAATATACTCAAGATGAAGGTGTTGCAGGTCTAGCACTTGTGTCAACCAACTCCTATGACATATTTGATTCACCAAATGAAGGAATTAGAAGATGATTCATGGCTAAAGGCCCCAAGGTAACACACCCCGAGTATGTTGATTTCAATAGTGATGAAGATGACTTGCTAGGTGATGATGATTTACTTGTTACCAACTCTAGTGATGAATACTATGATGGAAATGCTGTTAATCATGCTAATCAAGATGAAACGAATAACAATGATAAGAAGGAGATTGGGCGTCTAACTAAAGAACTAAACACTCTTAATTTAGCCCATGAAACCACTTTAAAACATCATCAAGAACTTCTAAAAACTCATGAGAAGCTATGCTTTGAGCAGCTCAATCTTGAGCAAGATCATGGGTTCTTAAAAGCCATCAATGATGATCTTCAGAAGAAAAGTTCTTCTTGCATTGCCAAGCATTTACTCGTCTACTTACATGCCACAAGTAAAATCTAGCAACAAGGGCAAGAAAGATTCTTCTTCTAGTAGTAACAATAATCATGCTAAATCCAATATTGTTGCTTCTAGTAGTTCTCTTGATTCCACTAATGATTCTCTTAGCCAAGTTACACTTGAGCAAGAAAATAGCTTATTGAAGGGAATTATAGAGAAAGGTGTTTACAAGAGCCTTGCCGGAAGTAAGCAATTTGAGGAAATTGTATGCAAGCAAGGAAGGCACCAGAAAAATCAAGGTGTTGGTTTTGAATGAAAGTTCAATGCCAATGGAGTTGAGTGGGAAGAAGATCAATACCCCAAGCTAAAGTTTGTTCCTCAACAAGAGAAGTATGATCCTACTTCCTTCAAGGGGACACAAGCTCAAGATGATCCACAAGACTACAAGCAAAAAGGCAAGGACAAGCTTCAAGAGGAGATTGATGCATTTGAAGATGCTCCAAAGGCCTTGGTTAAGTGGGTTCCTAAGACTACATCAAGTTATACATCATCAAGTACATCTACAACCCCAAGGATTCCCATCAAGATGATGTGGATCCCGAAGAAGAAGAACTAGAGAGTTCTTGAGGGTGACTCCGCCAACATTCTTCACTCATATTCATTCTGACAAGGACAAGTGTAAACAACTTCCATATCTTGCACAAGTTCAAGGAGTCACAAACACTCTTGTTGGTAATACAAGGGACAAGGTAACCTAATGCTTTCATGGACATCATCATGTGTGTGATTCACTCTATGTCTATGGATATCCTTGTTTGTTCCTTGTGGGACTAACCCATGTAGGTATTAAAAGTCAAAGTCACTCCAATGGATTGCTCCAAATGATCTACATAAACAATGAGCATCCACATCTTCAAAATCTACATGAAGTCATCATCAGCAAAACCCAAGGTTAGTTCATCCCTCTTAGGGGGGATATCACATCTAGGGGGAGCTTTACTCTAAGATTTGAGCTAAAGCAACTCTAATGATGTGAACACAACAATGCTTTGTGTAGAAGTGGTAACCCCACTTGTGCTTAACCGATGAGTATGACCTATGATCAAATGTTCTCATTTGACTCCTAAGTCAATATACTCATATATAGATGACCTAGTCATCGCCAATTGCTTGATAGATGCTAGAGTGTTTGTGCATGCTTTGCCAAATATTTCATTTTCCATCTTATTGTGTGAGCATGTTGATTGCATACTTTTATCATTCGAGGACATCCATTTGTTGATTTGATTGTTTGGCTCTTCTTCTTTTGCCAAATGGATGGACAAGAATGCCCAAGACTACACCGAACGTGTGTTGGGAGCAATGTGACCGTGACAGGGGTGCTGTGAGTGTACCGCCTTTTTTCCTTTTAAACTAGGTGTGTCGCCCCCTCAAGAAAAACTTGGTGCTTCGCGCGATCCATCGATACTACTACTAGTAATCCGGTAATCCTGACTAAAATGGCGCGGCCGGGTCTTTTCCCGCACGATATGCTAGGAGGTTGGCTTAGTTAGGTTTTTCAGGACGAGTAATGCTACACTTACGTAATCCCAGTTACTTTATTAACGTAATGTGAAACGTGTGATTTGTTGATTGTAGATTGGGTGGAGGGAGAGCCCACCACCATGAAAATTAGGGAGGAGAGAGAGAGAGGCAATTTACGTTATCCCTATTGTAGGTTCCCGTAGATGTAGAAAGATGTGAAATGCGTGAATGTGTAGTGGACGTACTATTGGAGTGCCTAAGATAAATTGTGTATGTAGACCCTATGTGTTTATTTACTTCGCATGTTAGCTTTGTCTTGGTTCAATAAAAAGCAGAGTTGGTGATGATGGTGTGCCTGTCATCCTGCAATATAGGCTGTCCGATCAATATCTAACGGATAGGAAGGAAACTATGACAATTTACACGCACTCCTCTCCACATTTGCAGATAAGGCCTTCCCTCGTACATCCTTTTCTCCCACAAGATCTTGATGTTCATCCTTCTAGTACTCCTACAATATACAATATTATTGTGAAAGTTCATATACACCGGTCGAGATTAATGCAAACACGGCAGATTTTCATTACATTTCAAAATTTTATAGGACAGAAAATTAAGGAAACCCGACCCTAAACCTATTCTACGGCGGCGATCGATGTCCTCCATCTGCGATATATATGTACGTGGGCGGGGTTCAAGACCTGTGAAGTGAAGGTGCGGTCTCCACCGAGGAAGAGTAGAACATGGGATATGGACCGGCCAGTTGGCACACCATGCCCTACCACCTCCCATGGCCTACTCAACCTCGGAGGAGTCCCCGACCTCGGCGGTGCCGGACGTTGGACAGCGGCAAGTAGGACGCGTGGTTGACGATGCTCCCGTCGTCGGCCGCCAGCGTGGCCACCGCTTGTGCGGTCGCGTCCGTGTCCGGCTACGCCGCTATTGTGTTGCAAGTGGCGACTTGATTGAGGGCGGCGACCTCGAGCTTCATCCCCGAAGACAAGCTCTCCCGCAGAGCGTTCGCGCTCGTGGTCATGGCGGATGTGGTGCTAGGTAGCAGGACGATGCACTATGGTGTGGAGGTTATCTTGGCATTGCCGCTTTAAGTAGCACATTCTAGAGAGGCCAAGTGTCCGGGTGCGTCATTAAGTCACCAGAGTTGGTTCCGTGGGCACCGAGCCTCTTAACGATGGCATACGGACAGACAGCACGAATGCGGGCAGCTGGCGCCGGCTGGGAACGCACCGCGCGACGACGCGAGGGATGAGGGTTTTTGGCGTGCCAGGATAGTCAGCTGCGGCCGTGGCAACGTTGGAGATGCCCTTTGCTCACATGCGACCCCTACATGTCATTGAAAAAGCAAGACGACCCAGCATGGTCTTAGGTCCTGGGGATGCAGTTGACCGCGCTGCACCACTCCGCGGACACGTTGCGGCGCGCGTGCACTTTGGCGCCCCGTGCATCCTCGATGAGCCGGGTGTTGATCTGCTGGTCGTGCCACAGCGCTAACTCCACCCTCGACACACTGAAACAGGCCGTGTCCAACGATGATGAGCATGTCGCTCACCGCGGTTGCCGTGTCCAGAGGCGGTGCTGGAGCTGCGCCATGTTGCTGGCCCCCATGACCCACATGAACGGTTGCCGGTGGCGAGGAGGTCGTGGGCCAGCTCCTCCATTGGACTACTCTGCGCTACGTTGTCCTGATAGGTGTGCCCCACATGTCGATTTCCCTATTTTCCCGGCCATATTCGAGTGTTAGTGCTCCGCGTTGCGCATTAGGCCTTCACTATGTAGGCCAAATGAGACAACTTATTCTTTATTTTAGCCATTCAAGTATAATCATGTGGCGTTTGCTTATTTCTCATTCCTCTCCAACCCTCTTCTCCATCGATCATGCCGCCCTCCGGTCGAGTCCATCCTCCCGCATGCCTCATTTGGACATTCCGCCAAGTATCATTCTCATGTGGGCCTAGACCATGCTTGCATCTCCAATGTTGTAACTTGTCTGACATGCATACAAACAAACGGTTCGTTTAAAGTTTCACTTTGCCTCCACTATGTGTCGCTTCCCGTCTTAGTTTTGACATCCCATTCAGTTCATGCCCCAACACATGTTGATGAGATCGATTGATGTTGAGAGATCAATTGCGTGTCATGCAAGGAGATAAAGTTTTGGTCTGTTTCTATGATAGAAATGAGCCACAGGTGGGGGGGTGGGGTTGGTGTGTGGGGATCAGAGGGAGTATTGTACGTTCATAAGCGAAATGAACGTATTGTACCCACCCTAGTCCTCTTTCAATCGATCTCTGGACCCCGAGGTGAAATCGAGAGAGAACGAGTGGGTGAATATGTGATACCTAAGGCGGATTAAAAAATTTGAACCGGTGATCATAGCATCCGCAAATCATATATAAAGGGCCGGTATTCAATGTTCGTTTCACTTTTGAACGTACAATATACTCCCTCCGATCCTTTCTAGTTTACATATAAGTTTTATGTGTAGTCAAAGTATCTCTACTTTTCTCAAACTTACAGAAAAAGTATCAACATTCAACAATGCCCGATCAATATTGTTAGATTCCTGCGTACTCCTAGATTTGTATTCAAACAGAGATGGTTTCCAATTTGTTTTCAACCACGTGAATGTGCCTGTTCTCGCGCATGTTCTTCCTGCTAGGATTTCGCCACCTATAGCCAATCCAATAGTAACTTTTTTAAGCTCCCTGTCCAATAGTACTAGTGGAGTACTGACAACATCTATAGTAGAGTATGCAGTGCTCATAGTACTCCCTCCTTCCATTAATATAGGGCCTATGTGGAGGAGAGAGATGTGAAAAAGTAAAGGGAGTGAGCTCTCATGCAAGAGCATAGCTATATACGCATTCCTAGTTAAATACAATAGATTTGAAGAAAGAGATAGAGAGGAGATGGAAAAAGTACTAATACAATAGCCAACCTTATATATATTTTTTGCGGGAAATAGCCAACCTTATAGCCCACACTACTGTATGAGTGCATATAGATGATGGCTCTAGATGACATGGCAGTTCCTTATAGCCATCAGCTGGCTATATTATTAACTATTGACAAGATTAATAGTACATGAGATGTATAATGTGAAATTATATCATTGGAAGCTCCTTTCACATACGAATTTGACAGTATGCTTTGTGTAAGTTGCATGTCATATATTATTACTCTAACATTTGGTCAAAGTTAGCCCCAAAAAATGCATTAGGCCCTGTATAGTAGATGGAAGGAGGGAGTAGTAGTGGAAGTGGATCATCTGACGTAGGTATCCCTGCCTTACCCTCCCTTTCGGTCACTTACTAGCGGACCCCATGCTTGCTAGGCCCCGCATGTCAGTTACTCAATGGGTTCATCCACGTCAGGGGATCCTCATCTGTAGTATACTCCTGCTGTTTTTATTTACTCCGCAAAAAATGGAGGGACTGGTACTATAAATGACACGGGCGGGCGAGGGGTGTCCAGCGTGTCGGGGTGCAACACGAACACAACAAGAGCGATGTATAGCCAAAACCAATTGACCGGTCGTCACCGAAACCACTATTCACACCAGAACCTTCACTGCTCGGCCTACGCCAGCCACTGCCCCAAAACAACACCTCCTCTCCATCCCATTCCCCCGGCTTTCGATCCCCTAGCCCATATAAAGCATCCCCTAGTTCGCCGGAAATCCATGGTGCGCCGCAAGATCACATACTACAAGATGCTGACGCCGGAGCGCCGCCCAGAAATCGCGGCAGCGGTCAGTGCCACAGACCTACGTTCCCAAGCTCGCTTTGCGGTGGGCCAATCCCTGAGTTCTCTGGAGCCAAGCTACCAGGAGGAGGAAGCCGATCCAAAGTTCATGGCAGAGGTCGCAGCGCAGAAGGCCCCCGATGGGTATGAGACGGTGGACGTTGACTTCGTGTCGGTGTCTGGGTCCCCCATGGTGCAGGCGGACCAGCGGTTCAACCTGGCGATACTAAAGGAGGCCCAGGAGGCAGAGGCTCAACTCGACAAGAAGCGCGTGCATGCCGCTGCCATCGAGTCTCTGCTGCAGGCGGAACCGGATGTCATGGATGTGAACTGGGCGGCGGAGGCTCAACTTGAGGTGGAGCACGCGGATGCCGCTGCCATCGAGGCCCTCCTGCAGGCGGAACCAGACGTCCTGGACTTGAACCGGGCAGCAGAGGCTCAACTCGACGTGGGCGCGGATGCTGCTGCCATCGAGGCCCTCCTGCAGGCGGAACCGGATGTCCTAGACTTGAACCAGGCGGCAGAGGCTCAACTTGACGCAGAGCGCGCGAATGCCGCTGCCATCGAGGCCCTCCTGCAGGCGGAACCGGACGTCCTCGACTTGAACCAGACGGTGCTCTCGTCCGTGTAGAGCACCCGCACGCTCTGCGTGAACGAGTAGCTGGAGGCCAAGGACAACCACGGTGCGGAGACACACATCGGCAGCTACGGCTGGTTTGTGCGGGCAGCCAAAGATGACGAGGCTGTCTCGTTCCACGAGCAGTGATAGTTTTTCTTTATGTTGTTGTTTTTAGTGATCTTTTGCTGTGTAAAAACATATATTGTTATGCAAGTCGCATGACTTTCATCATTTGGGCCAGTCTACCATTTTAGGCGGTTGGATGAATATCCTACGTCTCCTAACCCTTCTTCCTCACCTCTTCTTCTTCCCCAACATACCACCGCACGGGCCGTACGAATCCTCCCTAACATGTGGTTGGATAAACATACTGTACGAACGAAAATTATGTGTCAGTGGTAGGATGGCTGAGTTTGGTTTATTAACATGCGGTAGCATGTGTCAGTGAGGGTGTGTTCCCTTGGTTGGGTTTGTGGCATGCAGGAGCGACTGTGTGAGGGTGCGGTGCGACCGCGGCGTGCAGGAGCGACCGTGTGTGGGTGCGGTGCGACCGCGACAGCCGTGCGCAAGTGTACCTCCCTCTCATTTTGAAAACTTTAGGCAAGCTTGGAAAAAATGTGTGGCGAAGTATGGCAATGCAAGGCCTAGACCCAAACAGGATAAGTACGTACGTACTAGGAGTACTAGTGTTAAAAAAGAAAGGCGGGGTTTTCCATCACGGGATTAATCGATACAAATCCTCGTTTGACATGTCAATTAATGAGTATTTTTTTCTCCAAAGCCCAAAGAGCTAACCATCTCATTCCTCATCGCTTGATTAATGCAGTGCCATGCAAACCAACCTTCTCACTTCCGCAGGCTTGCATGTGTATATTAATGTTCTTGGTTACTAGTACGAGGCAAACCACATCAATTTTTGTCTCGATTAGTGTTAGTGGCCTTTTGCAAATTGTAATTTTGATATACTCGCCTTGTGTACAAAAAAATGGAGGTCATAACTATTTGAATGCCTTCCCAATTGCGGTGACGTCGATGATATCTCGAACGTTGTGGTTTGGCGAAGTGCGTTCGACGGAGAACACCATTGAGGGACACCACGGTAAGTCGTCCGCGAGTGCCACCTGCAAGCCAAGACAACCGCCTTATTTCCATCCAGGAAGTCCGTTGAACCAAAGGACGCGTAAATGTACTAGTACTACTAGTACACAAGAGCATCGTCCGTCCAGCTTAGTGCGGTGAGGTGGTTTTTTGAAGAAGACAATGGAGAAGTGGAGTCAGCGAAGAGTGAAATGATGGTTGCTTCGTCCGTGCTTTATGATTTGACGCCTCGCTGCTTTGTGATTTCTTATAGAAGGGACAGGGGAGTAGACTCTGTGCTCTATATTGTACATGCGTCCAAGCATGGGAGAAAGAGGAGAGACGTAGCATTTTTGTATTCCTTCAATCAATCAGGGAGCTTTGGTTCCATCTTTTTGGCTTTGGCAGCACCATCCACAATGGTTCCCATCGATGCCAAAAGCTATTTTCACATTTGGATACACATTGTGGATGCCCTTAACCGTACCACTTGGTTTTGCTCCTGTGTGCTATCTATACAAATCTCAATCTTACTGATCTAAAATTATATTTATCTAAAAAATTATAGAATCAAGATTAGTAGAAAGGAGGTGATTTTGCCGTGCGGATGGCGGGGGAGGTTTCTTATTTTTAGAGGACGTTGGCCTGTCGGTTCGCTAACATGCGTTCCCACGTGTCAGTGCTTTAAGCCAATCCGTGTCCCACATGAGGCAGAACAATGATAGAAGCAACACATGGTTAACTTGAAGAAGATGAGGGAGAAACGAATTTAGCAAGGAGTAAAATGATGGTTTCTTCGTCCCTCTAACTTCTTTTTTAGCATTATTACTTCGTCCCTCCAACTTAACTACGGGAAAGGTGCAGCTTTGTGATTGGACGCCTCATTGCTCATTACTACGCCGGTGCCATGACTGGGGTGCTTCACCCCTACTGCTCTGCACTGTATTTCGGTATGGCACATGGACCCGGTAGCTTGATGTCCCACATGTCGGTGAAAGGGACTAGAACATTTATGAAAGCGAGCGCTCCACTCTTACGACGGAGGAGTACACGACACGGCGGCCTAGTGAACTATCACTTGTACTGTATAATACATGACACTGAGGAGTACTATAGTTTTGTTGTTTCGCACGATCCATCGATACGAACCCGATTAAACAGGAAAGGGCCGGATTTTTCCCGCGCGGTAGATGATACTGGCCATACATTTCAAAGGCAATTTTAATGTATGCAAACTAAATAATTAAGTAACAATATGGTATCTAGTAAAACTAAAAACACATATGATTTATTGTGTAGAGTGTAGTAGTAGTGTTGTATTGCATACTTGTGAGATGTAACATGCGAGAACATGTAGAGATGTAGTTTTGGAGGGCCTACAGAGAGAAAAGCGTAATATGGTCACCGAACTTCAGAATACGCTGATTACGGCCACTATATACGTTTTGCAGTGATTATACGGTCACTTGCTCATGGTTCAGCATCGGATTGCACTCCGTTGACCGGCCAAATAGTCTGCATGGCACCATGTTGACTAGTTAAATTGACCATGTTCCTGGTGCATCCCACCTGCCAGTTTGCATAGGAAAAAGGTAAGATAAACACAAATTTACGCAGGCGCGACAAGACTCCAACCTATGCGCAGGAATCACCTGGTTGTGTATGTGTCCTGTCAGGGCCTGATGTGTGCGCATGCACGTGTAGGTTGAGCACTTGAGCGTGAGAGTGTGTGTTGGTCGTGTGGTGTGTGCATGCATGCGTGTGTGTGTGCGTGTGAGTGTTGCGTGCGTGCGTTGCTGCGTGTGTACATGTGAGTGTTGCGTGCATGCTTGGCTGCATGCTGTTCATGTGGGTGTTGCATGCATGCAGTTCGTGTGCATGCGTGCGTGTGTGTATAGTCACCACACTAGCTCCTGTGTGTTAAAACATATGGCTTAGCATACCAATTGTCAGAGTAAATGACCACGAGTAGCCTAACTGGCTCCCCCTAAATCTTCAAAAAATATCGGGCCGACTGAGCCCTCAAATATCCAAGATGCAGGGCCGCCTTCTCTAGGCCGACCGTCCCACCAGCCGACTGCTGGAAGGCGGCAAGGCTCTAAGAGCTCTTTCGAAGAGGGCCGACTCCTAGCAGGCGGCCTGGCTCACACCCTGAAAGTTTGCACCCACATAACGGCGATAAGACGGGGCGTGGCTACAGTGAAGCCTGCCACCCCCGAATCCCGGAGTCAGCGTGGCCATAGTGCGCCATACGGGGCATGCACTCCTCGTCCGGCGTGACACTGTTGCCACGTTGACCATGACATCGCCCACGACAGGCTGTCAGTACGGCCCGCAAGCGGCGGGCCCCTCCTGCTAGAGAGATACCAGAAGGAGACGAGCTTGACCAGTCGGCCCGAGGGGAGGCCGGCTCCCAGCAGTCGGGCTGCCCCCACCCTGGAAGTTTTTGCACCATTAAGCAGATAATACGAGGTAAGGCTACAGTGAAAGCCTGCCAGGCAGCGGCACTGTATCCATGCTTACCCCGACAAAGCCATCGTCACCAAGAGCAAGGCTACACTAACCAGCAACCGACAAGGCCCCTAGGCGGTGGGCCCAGCCTGTCGGCCAAGAGGGCGGCAGCCGGCGGGACCCACTAGTCAGCGGGCCCCAGCGGCCGGTGGAGAAGCCGGCGACTACATTCACTGACGATCTGGACCCACATCCAGCCGGATTACCATTGTACCCCCGGGGGGTATGCCTATATAAACCCCCAGGGCACCCATGCAAAGGGTTGATCTCTTAGAGTTTTAGACACCACATAGAGATAAGAGGAGAGCTAGCCTTGCCCTTCTTCTTCCTCTAGCAAACCAGCTCAAGGAGCCTCTTGTAGCTACTCGTTTTGATCTAGTGATCATGCGGAGACCCCGCAGAGCAGGACTAGGGGTGTTATCTCCTAGGAGAGCCCCAAACCTGGGTAAGATTCGCTGGCGTGCATGTCTTCGCCTTATCCCATTTCTAGGCACCGGCTATGTCTTACTGGCTGCCACAATGATAAGCCACCCGTTGGAATATGTCGCACCTACCACCCGACATTTGGCGCCCACCATGGGGCCAGGTGCACTGTCGTCCGGAGACCTGCTTTGTACGGGAACCCTCTTCCTCCCCAGCGAGCGTAGCCAGCCCGGCATGGCCGATGGCGCTTGCCCCGACGTGCTGCATGGCGTCGATGACGCCTGTGCAGCAAGTTGCCTCGTGATCTTCTCGACAAGGTCCGCAACTCCGACGAGCCCGCGCCAGACGCGGGTGTAACCAGCTCCGAGAGCTTGCTCGTCGACTTCCTTGGCAAGCTTGACATCGCCAAGGAGCGCACTTCTGACCTGGAGTCGATCGGCTCCACCGACCCGATGCTTGTCGACTCCGACACGGCATCGCTTGACGCCTTCCCCACCAACATGGTGATCATCGACGACCCTCTTCCTCGAGCCGACAGCAGCAGCAGCACCGTCACTGAGGTGCTGGTCATCAGTCACGGCGCCGCCTCCAGCAGAAACGTACACGACACCTTGTAGACGGTGCTGCACGACCTGTCCACCCCCATCCCGGCCGACGCCGACGCCGATACACTGGAGGCGCGCCGCCTTGTCCTCATCGATAACGGCAAGAAGATAGCCTCCATGAGATGCCTCACCGAAGCTTACCAGCGCGAGGTTGATCGTGCCGCCTCTAGCACGCCGCCTGCTGGCGGACCCAGCCGGATTGGCGCTACCAAGAAGCGCGGCACGGCCATCGACAGCATGCTGGGTACTGACCGCCCAGTCTATGCCACGCCACTCGAGAACCCGCGTGCCGCCCAGGCGGCCGTAGACGAGCTGGACGGGCTGGAGGGCGACGAGCTTCACTGCATGACCAGACGCGTCAAGCAGCTGATCGACGCGGCCACAGAGCAGCACGAAGCGGGCGCCCGCGCTGAAAGTCCTTCCCCACGACGAGAGCACGACGCGACATCCCAGACGCCGACTACAGGCGGCGCCCGTGAGCGAAAAGACAAGGAGCCGACCGCTAGCCGCAGTCAGACTCGCCTCACCATCGAGCGTGACGTAGAAGGCCGCCCCCGAGCCATGGAGCGATGATGCAACCCGCCTCCTCCTCCGCCTCGCGGGGAGAAATATCCCACCCTGCTGCCTGTCACCCACCCGACGCTCAGCGGCCAACTGGGCCGCCGTGAAGGAATCGGCAAGAATGATGCCGGCCATCAGATCGACCGCCTGGCGCGATCCCTGGTGCTGGAAGAAGAAGACAATGCCGGCCCGCCCTGTTTCGGCCCCCGCATCCGTGACGAGCCCTTCCCAAAAGGGTTCTCGCTCCCAAGAGACACGCCAAAATACAATGACTTGGTGAAGCCGGAAGACTGGTTAATAGACTACTCCACTGCAGTCTGCATAGCAAACGGCAACAGGCGCGTTGCCGTGAAGTACGTCCCTCTCATGCTTCAAGGCACGGCATGCACCTGGCTGAACAACCTCAAGCCCTATAGCGTCAAAAGCTGGCTAGATTTCACGGAAGTCTTCATTCGCAACTTCACCAGCACGTACAAGCGAGCACCCAAGCCATGGCAGCTCTCCCTTTGTGTCCAAGGCCCGACCGAGTCCAGCCGCGACTACCTGACGCACTGGGCCGAGCTCCGCAATTCCTGTGAAGGGGTGCATGAGGTGCAAGCAATAGAGTACTTCACCTCCGGCTACCGAGAGGGCACCCTCCTCAAGCCCCGACTCCTCTCCGAAGGGCCGGCTACATTCGATGAACTGCTGATCATAGCAGACAAGTATGCCACGGCGGACTCCTCGATGAAGACCGAGCTCCGAGTGGACGCCTCTAGAAAGGTGCTTCCTCCGGCTCCAAAGACACCGTCTGGCGACTCCAATCGATGCCCACATCAGAACGACAACAAGCACAAGGCTCCTATGCCGCCTTCCACCAGTCGTCAGGTGGCCACGGTCGAAGACGAGCAGCCCGAAGGGCAGCCTATGCCCAAACGTCCGAAAGGCGGCAGGCCAGCTTGGCAGCCGGCTTTCTCCTGCTACCAAACCCTTCCATAGCGGCGCAAAGCCATCCAACCACACAACCCGGAAATGTCATTGGCACACACGGATCTCCAACAGCGAAGGACTGTTGCCCCCTCCGCCTGCTGGCAGCCGCCCCCGGCTCCTCAGCAGCCGGCGGCTCGCCCAACAGTCGGAGCCATTCAAGACGAGTTCCCTGACGAGCATGTGGCCTACATCATCTTCACGAGCCAAGCTGAGGACAGGCGCAGCCGACGTTGACAGCACCAAGAAGTCAATGCAGTCGCCTCCAAAGATTCTTATGCATTGGTCTGAAAAGCCTATCAGCTGGAGCCAGGGTGATCACCCAGAGGTGATGCCATCTCTAGGCTCTTATGCGTTGGTATTGGATGCCACCTTCGCAACAGAAAGGCGATCTGCTCGCTTCTCCTGAGTTCTGATTGATGGTCCGAGCAGCATCAACATCCTGTACCGTGACACCATGGAGAAGATGAACATCACGACGAAGCAACTTTTGCCCAGTCGGACCGTGTTCCATGGCATTGTACCAAGCCTTTCATGCTCACCAATCGGCAAGATCAAGATAGATTTCCTCTTCGGAGACAAGGATCACTTCCGCCATGAAGCAGTCTGGTTTGAAGTGGTGGATCTAGAGAGCCCTTATCACGCTTTACTTGGCCGACCTGCCCTCGCCAAGTTCATGGCTGTGCCCCACTATGCTTACCTCAAGATGAAGATGCCGAGCTCCAAGGGCATCATCACCATAGTCGGAGACTACAAGAAATCCTCTACTTGTGCTGCATCCAGCAGCGGGCTGGCCGAGTCCCTCATGATTGCTGTTGAGAAGAAGATCCTTGACCGGGTTGTGGCCATGGCTGGCAAGCAGTCAGACCTATCGCCTGACCCCAAGGAGTCGGAAGCTTAGGGCTCCTTCCAGCCGACGATGGAAACAAAGAAGATACCTCTGGACCCATAGCACCTAGAGAAGTTTGTTGTGCTAGGAGAAAACCTGGACATCAAATAGGAAAGACAGCTCGTCGATTTCCTCCATGAGAATCGGGATATCTTTGCATGGTCCCCCAAGGACATGCCGGGTGTTCCAACGGGTTTCGCCGAGCACAAGCTACATGACCGAGTATATGCAAAACCAGTCAAATAGCCCCTCTTCCGACTGCCGGAGGAGAAGAGAAGAATTGTTGATGAAGAGATAGCCCGACTTCTAGCATCCGGCTTCATTATGGAGGTGTTCTTTCCAGAATGGCTTGCCAAGCCAGTTCTTGTATTGAAGAAGAACAAGAAATGGTGCATGTGTATAGATTATACCAGCCTCAACAAAGCCTGCCCCAAGGATCTGTTCGCCTTGCCACGGATTGACCAAGTGATAGACTCCACAGCCGGATGCGAGCTGTTGAGTTTCTTGGATGCCTACTCAGGTTACCATCAGATCAAGTTGGATCCAGCCGACCGCCTGAAGACCGCCTTCATCACACCATCCGGAGCTTTCTGCTACCTAACTATGACATTCGGCTTGAGAAATGCCGGTGCCACTTTTCAGCACTGCATGCAGAAATGCCTCCTCAAGCAACTCGGCAGAAATGCCCACGTCTATGTAGACGATATTGTGGTGAAGACGGAGAACCGGGGCACCCTGCTGGAAGATCTCAAAGAAACATTTGACAACTTGCACCGATTTTAGATAAAGCTCAACCCTGAGAAGTGCGTGTTCGGTGTACCAGCCGGCCAGCTCCTAGGTTTCCTGGTCTCTGAACGCGACATCGAGTGCAACCCAGTGAAGAACAAGGCCATAGAAAGGATGGAGATTCCCACCCAGCTTCGAGATGTCCAAAAGTTCACCGGGTGCCTGGCTTCCCTTAACCGCTTCGTTAGTCGGCTAGGGGAGAAGGCTCTTCCCCTGTATCAGCTCATGAGGAAATCCACTCATTTCGAGTGGAACGACCAGGCGGACGAAGCTTTTCACAAGTTGAAGAAGATGTTGACCACGCCACCTATCTTGGCGGCACCGACTGACAAAGAGCCCATGCTCCTTTACATTGCCACAACTAGCCGGGTGGTCAGCACTGTCATCGTGGTCGAGCGCCCAGAAGAAGGCAGAGCTTAGCTGGTCCAGAGGCTGGTGTATTACTTGAGCAAAGTACTGTCAACCTCAAAGCAGAATTACACCCACTACCAGAAGATGTGCTATGGCGTGTACTTTGCCGCCAAGAAGCTCAAGCCCTACTTTCAAGAGCACCCCATCACGGTCATTTGCACTGCCCCGCTTGCCGAGATCATAGGCAGCTGGGATGCATATGGCCGGGTGGCCAAGTGGGCCATTGCACTGGCTCCTTACACCATCTTCTACCAGCCTCGCACCGCCATCAAGTCCCAAGTGCTGGCCGACTTCCTGGTCGACTGGGCCGAAACCCAGTACCTGCCACCAGCACCCGACTCCACTCATTGGCGGATGCACTTTGACGGATATAAGATGCACACCGTCTTGACAGTCGGCATCATCCTCACCTCTCCCAAGGGTGACAAGCTCAGATACACGTTGCAAATTCATTTTGCCGCCTCCAACAACGTGGCCGAGTACCAGGCGCTCATACATGGGCTCCGGCTGGCCAAAGAACTCGGCATCCGCCGGATACTATGCTATGGCGACTCAGACCATGTGATCCAACAATCATCTGGCGATTGGGATGCCAAGGACGCAAACATGGCAAGCTACCGCTTCCTCGTTCAGCAACTCAATGGATACTTTGAAGGGTGCAAGTTTCTCCACGTGCCACGGGCCGACAACGAGCAAGCAGATGCCCTGCCACGAATCGGCTCCACCCGGCAAGCTATACCAACCGGCGTCTCCCTCCAACGCCTCCTCAAGCCGTCTGTCAAGCCGTCTCCAGAATCGGACTCCATCTTCATGCCGCTTGACCCTGATGTAGTCGGATCCGACTTGGGGAACCCAGCAGGCGGCTCGGGGACTTCGGCAGGCGGCTCGGGGACTGCTGTAGTCGCACCCGGCTCGGGGACTTCGGAACCCGGCCCGGCGACTGCAGCTGTCGGCCCGGGGACTACGATGACACAGTAGGCGGTGGCCGACTCCAACTCTTCACCACCCAACCCACCCGCCCTAGTTGCAGTAGTCATGTTGGTAATAGAAGAAGTCGCAGCTCCATCATGGGCCCGGCTATGCTCAACTTTCTGGTGAACAGAGAGCTTCCAACTGACGAGATCTCGGCAAGACAGGTTCAACGCCGAGCCGAAGCATACACAATAGTGAACAAAGAACTTGTTAGGCGCAGTGTCACTGGAGTCTTCCAGTGCTGCGTCGAGCCAGAGAAGGGCATTGCAATCCTCAAGGACATCCACCAAGGCGAGTACAGCCACCACGCGGCTTCAAGATCACTCGTCGCCAAAGCTTTCCGCCATGGGTTCTTCTAGCCGACTGCTTTGGAAGATGCGAAAGAATTAGTCAAACACTATAAAGGGTGCCAACTTTTCAGCTCCAAGCAACACCTGCCGGCTTCTGCACTCAAGACCATCCCCCTCACCTGGCCTTTTGCCGTCTTGGGGCCAGATATGGTGGGCCCATTCAGGACGGCACGCGGCGGCATGACACACCTACTTGTCGCCGTAGACAAGTTCACCAAGTGGATTGAAGCGAAGCCAATCAAAAAGTTGAATGGGCCGACTGCCGTGACATTCATCACAGACATCACCACCCGGTATGGCATACCACACAACATCATCATAGACAAATGACACGAATTTTGCCAAAGGAGAATTGGTACGTTTCTGCATGACACAGGGCATCCGACTGGCCTTAGCGTCCGTTGCCCATTCGTAGTCAAACGACCAAGTAAAGCGAGCAAACGGCCTCATCCTCTCCGGCATCAAGCCCCGACTGGTCGAGCCGTTGGAGCGCTCGGCCGTCTGCTGGCTCGAGGAGCTGTCGGCCATCCTCGGGAGCTTGTGTACCACCCCGAACAAGTCAACCGGCTTCACTCCTTTCTTCCTTGTATATGGTGCCGAGGCTGTCATCCCAACTGGCATCAAGTTCGACTCACCTCGAGTCACCATTTACACGGAAGCGGAGGCAAAGGAAGCACGAGAAGACGGTGTTGACCTGCTGGAAGAGGGTCGGCTGTTAGCACTCAGCCGGTCCGCCATCTACCAGCAGGGTTTGCGCCGTTACCACAATCGGAAGGTCAGGCCAAGATCCTTCCAAGAGGGCGATCTTGTGCTCCAGCTGATCCAGCAAACAACCGGCCAGCACAAACTCTCGGCCCCTTGGGAAGGCCCATTTTTCTTCATCAGCAAGGCCTTGGGCAATGACTCCTACTACCTGATCGACACACAGAAGCCCAAGGCGTGCAAGAGAGATGATTTCGGCAAGGAGTCGGAACGACCATGGAACGCCAATCTCCTTCGAAGATTTTACAGT
>NC_041387.1:372960525-372977128 GCF_002162155.2 Triticum dicoccoides
CTTTTATCTATATGATGAGTATCATGCCTATGAATGTGTCACTACATTTATTCTTCTGTCCGGCACTGGGTTAGACCAGTCGGCCCGGGGACTTGCCGCCTTGAATTATGTTAAGTACCACCTGCAGTCAGACAAGTAGTGTGCTGGCACCTAAGCCCTCTCTTGCCAAAAGTCGCAGCTCGCAGAATCGACTGTTCGACTGGCAAGAGTTAAAGGAAAGAGAAGATGCCCACACGAAAAATGGTTAAGGACCAATGGGCTTACATAACACAAGCCGGCTCCCCACCCTGCCAACCGACTGTTAAGAAGCCGGCTGGCCAGCCTCCCACTCACCTTGCTACAATCTAAGAAAGCTAAAGTACTTGCCCTCTCACACGGCCAAGTACTTTCCCAGCCACAGACTGCAGAGCAGCTGTCCAGCTGGGAAGGCGGCAACCAAGGGAGGGCGGCAAAGGAAACAACCGAAAGAGATGAAAGGCAAACACAGTTGGAAGTCAAACGCATGCAAGATTATATTTACACAAAAGGCCTTCAAGGGCCGGCATTCAACTTAGTCTGAATACACCCCCAGTGGGTGGAACTGCGCGAATTTAACAAACATTGTTCAAAGACTAAACGAACAGGAAGGCAAAGACAAAGATGACGGCTCAGGCCAAGGGTGCAACGGGCGAGCTGGGCAGGTCTATAGGGACAGTGGTGCTAGCTGGAGGAGTGGCAGGCTAGCGAGTCTCAGCTTGGTCATCACTAGTGGCAGGCGGCATGTTCGCACGTGCCTCGTTGCTGGAGGCACGGTCAGGCTGAGGCTGGCCGGCTGCTCCACCATCCGACGCGGCGTCTTCACCGTCCTCTTCCTCCTCCTCTTCACGCTCGTCGCTGGAGTCGATCTCCTCCGTCGAGTCTTCACCATCCACCGGGTTCAGCCCAAACCACTCCTCCAGCAGAGCGGCGCCGTCATCATTCATCTCGAGGACGAAGACGCTGGTGTCGGTATACTCGGCGATCGCCAAGGCGCGCTGGATGATAGCCGGCCGCACCGCCTCCAGCTCCTCATTGCCCTCCTGCCGAAACGTGCCTAGCTGGGTCAAGTCCAGCCCGAGATACCATGCTCGAACGAACTCCGGTGCCCGCCTGGCACCTGCCCGGGCTGCAGAGGCCTTCCAAGCCTCGAAAACTCCTGCGGCCACCTACAACCAGTCGTTAGTCCGGCTGGGGGTGCGGGCAATCATTTCGCCAGGCTAGAGGGCGGACAGCACCTGGGCTCCAATGCGCTGAAGGCGGCGGAGCATGCGGTGAGCCGGCTGGAGACAGGCCTGGATGGCCAAGAGCTGCTCCTCGAGCGCCCGACAAGCGTCCGGCGCAATCTCAGCACCAGCCTGCCTCTGCACGTTGCGACGGGCCTCGATGACTTGGCTGGGGAAGTACTCTGCACAAAGAAGAAAAGAAAAAACACAAAGTCAGAAGTCGGACCAAGCAGTAGGTGCCATGTCTTAAGCTTGCATTGGTTTTCCTTGAAGAGGAAAGGGTGATGCAGCAATAGTAGCGTAAGTATTTCCCTCAGTTTTTGAGAACCAAGGTATCAATCCAGTAGGAGGCTCCTCAAAAGTCCCATGCACCTACACAAACAAACAAGGAACTCACAACCAATGCAATAAAGGGGTTGTCAATCCCTTCACGGCCACTTGCGAAAGTGAGATCTGATAGAGATAGTATGATAAGATAAATATATTTTTGGTATTTTATAATATAGATGCAAAAAGTAAAGATGCAAATAAAAGTAGATTGAAAGCTTATATGATAAAAGATAGACCCAGGGGCCATAGGTTTCACTAGTGGCTTGATAGCATAAGTATTACGGTGGGTGAACAAATTACTGTCGAGCAATTGATAGAAAAGCAAATAATTATGAGATTATCTAGGCATGATCATGTATATAGGCATCACGTCCATGACAAGTAGACCGACTCCTACCTGCATCTACTACTATTACTCCATACATCGACCGCTATCCAGCATGCATCTAGAGTATTAAGTTCATAAGAACAGAGTAACGCATTAAGAAAGATGACATGATGTAGAGGGATAAACTCAAGCAATATGATATAAACCCCATCTTTTTATGCTCGATGGCAACAATACAATACGTGCCTTGCAACCCTTTCTGTCACTGGGTAAGGACACCGCAAGATTGAACCCAAAGCTAAGAACTTCTCCCATGGCAAGAAAGATCAATTTAGTAGGCCAAACCAAACTGCTAATTCGAAGAGACTTGCAAAGATAACTCAATCATACATAAAAGAATTCAGAGAAGATTCAAATATTTCTCATAGATAAACTTGATCATAAACCCACAATTCATCGGATCTCGACAAACACACTGCAAAAAGAGTTACATCAAATAGATGTCCACAAGAGAGGGGGAGAACATTGTATTGAGATCCAAAAATAGAGAAGAAGCCATCTAGCTAACAACTATGGACCCGAAGGTCTGTGGTAAACTACTCACAACTCATCGGAGGGGCTATGGTGTTGATGTAGAAGCCCTCCGTGGCCGATTCCCCCTCCAGCGGAGCGCCGGCGAAGGCTCCAAGATGGGATCTCGCGGAGACAGAAGGTTACGACGGTGGAAATTGTTTTTCGTTGGCTCCCTGGATGTTTTCGAGGTACGTAGGTATATATAGGAGGAAGAAGTACGTCGGTGGCCACTCGTGGGGCCCAGGAGACAGGGGGCATACCTAGGAGGGGTGGGCGCGCCCTCCTATCTCCTGGCAGCCTCGTTTGCTTCTTGACTTGCACTCCAAGTTCTCCGGATCATGCTTGTTCCAAAAATCACGCTCTCGAAGATTTCATTCCGTTTGGACTCCGTTTGATATTCCTTTTCTTCGAAATACTGAAATAGGAAAAAAAAACAGCAATATGGGCTGGGCCTCCGGTTAGTAGGTTAGTCCAAAAAATGATATAAATGTGTAAAATAAAGCCCATAAACATCCAAAAGGGGTAATATAATAGCATGGAACAATAAAAAATTATAGATACGTTGGAGACGTATCAAGCATCCCCAAGCTTAATTCTTGCTCGTCCTCGAGTAGGTAAATGATAAAAATAGAATTTTTGATGTGGAATGCTACCTAGCATAATTGTCAATGTATTTTTCTTTATTGTGGCATGAATGTTAAGATCCAAATGATTCAAAATAAAAGTCTCAAAATGAAAGTTCATATTGATAAAAGAAATAGTAGCAGTTCAAGCATACTAATCAAAGCAATCAGGTCTTCTCAAAATAACATGGCTAAAGAAAGTTCATCCCTACAAAATCAAATAGTTAGGCTATGCTTCATTTTTGTCACACAAAAATGTTCCCAAATTCTACACCCCCGATGACAAGCCAAGCAATTGTTTCGTACTTAACTAATCTCAAACTTTTTCAACCTTCACGCAATACATGAGCGTGAGCCATGGATATAGCACTATGGGTGGAATAGAATATGATCATGGGGATTGTGTGGAGAAGACAAAAAAGGAGAAAGTATCACATTGACGAGGATAATCAACGGGCTATGGAGATGCCCATCAATTGATGTCAACATGAGGAGTAGGGATTGCCATGCAACGGATGCACTAGAGCTATAAACGAATGCTCAACAAAAAGAAACTAGTGGGTGTGCATCCAACTTGCTTGCTCATGAAGACCTAGGGCATTTGAGGAAGCCCATCGTAGGAATATACAAGCCAAGTTCTATAATGAAAAATTCCCACTAGTATATGAAAGTGACAACATATGAGACTCACTATATGAAAAACATGGTGCTACTTTGAAGCACAAGATATGAGACTCACTTCATGAAGAACAAGGTGCTACTTTTAAGCACAAGTGTGGAAAAAGAGATAGTAACATTGCCCCTTTTTATTTATTTATTTTCTTTATTTTCTTTTTTCTATTTTTTTGGGCATTTCTTCTTTTTCTTTTTGGCCTTTCTTTTTTCCTTTTTTCTTTTTGGGCACAATGTTTTAATAATGGTGATCATCACACTTCTATTGATTACAACACATGAGTTACAACTCGAAACTGGAACAAGATATGACTCTATATGAATGCCTCCGGCGGTGTACCGGGATGGTGCAATGAATCAAGAGTGACATGTATAAAAAATTATGCATGGTGGCTTTTCCACAAATACGATGTCAACTACATGATCATGCAATGGCAATATGACAAAAGTAAAGCATGTCATGATGATGATGAACGGAACGGTGGAAAGTCGCATGGCAATATATCTCGGAATGGCTATGGAAATGCCATAATAGGTAGGTATGGTGGCTGTTTTTAGGAAGATATAAGGAGGTTTATGTGTGATAGAGCGTATCGTATCACGGGGTTTGGATGCACCGGCGAAGTTTGCACCAACTCTCAAGGTGAGAAAGGGCAATGCACGGTACCGAAGAGGCTAGCAATGGTGGAAAGGTAAAAGTGCGTATAATCCATGGACTCAACTTTAGTTAAAAGAACTCATATACTTATTGAAAAAATTTAGAAGTCATCAAAAATCAAGCACTACACGCATGCTCCTAGAGGGATAGATTGGTAGGAAAAGACCATCGCTCATCCCCGACCGCCACTCATAAGGATGCACAAGCCAAGTACACTTCATGTTTCAAATTTGTTACACAACTTTAACCATACGTGCATGCTATGGGACTTGCTAACTTCAGCACACGCATTATTTAAATTCATAATCACCCAACTAGGATGACTTTAATATCACTACCTCCATATCTCAAAACAAATATCAAGTATCAAATTGACCATAGCATCCAATTCACTTCCTATGATAGTTTTTATTATACCCAACTTGGATGCCTACCATTCTAGGACCAATATATAACCATAGCAAATACCATGCTGTTCTAAAAGACTCTCAAAATAATATAAGTGAAGCATGAGAGACTAGCAATTTCTACAAAATTAAGCCATCGCCATGCTCTAAAAGATATAAGTGAAGCACTAGAGCAAAAACTATCTAGCTCAAAAGATATAAGTGAAGCACATAGCTTATTCTAGCAAATTCAATCAAGTGGGCTTCTCCCAAAAGGTGTGTACAGAAAGGATGATTGTGGAAAACTAAAAATCAAAGACTAATATCATACACGACGCTCCAAGCAAAACACATATCATGTGGCGAATAAAAATATAGCTCCAAGTAAAGTTACCAATGAACGAAGACGAAAGAGGGGATGCCTTCCCGGGGCATCCCCAAGCTTAGGCTTTTGGCTATTATTGAATATATTGGGGTGGCATCCCCATGCTTAGGCTTTTGCCACTCCTTATTCCATAGTCCATCAAATGTTTACCCAAAAACTTGAAAACTTCACAACACAAAACTCAACAGGAAATCTTATAAGCTTCGTTAGTGAAAGAAAACAAAACCACCACATAAGGTACTGTAATGAACTCATTCTTTATTTATTTTTGTGTTAAACCTATTGTATTCCAAATTCTCTATGGTTCATACCACTTAATACTAGCCATAGATGCATCAAAATAAGCAAACAACACACGAAAAACAGAATCTGTCAAAAACAAAATAGTCTGTAGCAATCTGTAACTAACGCAAACTTCTGGAACTCTAAAAATCCTACCAAAATAGGAAATCCTGGACAATTTGTCTATTGATCAGCAGAAAAAATAATCAACGCAAAAGCACATTACTGTGATTTAACAAAATTAATTTTGTGCGCGCAAAGTTTCTGTTTTTCAGCAGAATCAAATTAACTATCACCATAGGTTATCCTATAGGTTCTACATGACACAAACACTAATTAAAACATAAAAACACATCTAAACATAAGGTAGATGCAAAATTTATTACTAAACAGAAACAAAAACAAAAAACACAAATAAAATTGGGTTGCCTCCCAACTAGCGCTATCGTTTAACGCCCCAAGTAAAGTTACCAATGAGCGAGAAGATTTTTTTTCTTTGAATGGCTCTCCTCTCCCCCCTCTCCCCCTCCCCCTCGTGGCAACGCCTGCTTCTGGCTCCGTCCCGGCAGTGTCCCTGCCCCGTGCGACCTCCCCTCCTCCCTCCCCTCCGCGGACTCCTCCGGGCTCCGCTCCGGCGTCGCGTGCCGCTCCCCTCTCCTCTCTGGTATCCCCTTCTCGCTCTGGTCACATCGCCCCTCTCCGGGCTAATAAGTTTTGGGAGCTTGATTCGGATGGCTCCGAGTCAGATTCCGAGGCTCCTTCTCCCCCTCCCCACCCGGCCCCGGTGTGCTGTTCCCCTATGGCTGCGGCGGCGGATCGCCGGCGTAAGTTCGCGCCCGTGGGGCGGGGGCGGCCCGTCGGGCCTGCCTTGGAGGTGAATGGGTGGCGCCGTGTTTCGCGTGGTCGTCGGAGTGCTTCATGCTGGTCCCCTGTTGCAGTCCCGCTGATGTCCGTTGGGGTGGATGGGGCTGCGCCGCCGTCGGCGTCTTGCTCTCCGGCGGGTCCCCTTGCTTGCTCGCCCTCGGATGCGGTCTCCATTCCTCCGGCAGCGTTGGCGCTGGTGCCAACCCTAGATCTGGGATCGGGGGCGGCGCTGGTTCCCCCGCCTGTGATGTGGGCCCTAGTGGGTGCTGCTGGGCTTGGTGGGCCGGTCTCGGTGTTGGCTTTGGCGTCCTTTTCTGAGTCCCCCCCTTCCTTCTTTGGTCTCTGGGCCGTGGGCGGCCCAAGTCCAGCCCACCCCTCCAATGATGCCTTGTATCGAGCTGGGCCTGGCTCAGTCAGGGTACTTATGGGTGCAGAGGGGTGCGGTTCCCCCATTTCTAGGGTTTCCTGCCTCCTCCTCAGATCTGTTTTGACACTGTCTACCCATTCGGTGCTTCGCCAGATCTACTCCTCCCCCTCCCCTCTCCCTCTCCTTTGCGAGGGTGGCTGCGATGGATCACTCTCGTGCATCCTCCAGTGAGGTGGTCTCCTGGCAGAAGCGGGGGCGTGATGGCTCCGGCGAGGCGGCCGCGAATCTGGAGTACGAGGCGGCTCTTCGTGCGAAGCTTCAGGCCTCGCTCGCCCCGGAGGCGGGGTCGTCGGAGGCGGCGGCTGGCGTGTCTCCCCGCGCCTCTGGTTCAGGCCCGTCGGATCCTCTCCCCCCCATGTCTGGTGCTCCTTCGGCTGCGGTCGATCCCTGGAAGTCGGCGGCGGCGGCCAATAGGGCGGGCTCGTCGGGGCCAACCCAGGCGTCTCCTCCGCTGGGTGCTGCTCCCCGGGGTGGCGCGCCGTCGTGGGCTCTGGTGGTGGCTGGGGGTGGGCTGTCCCGCTTCTTTCCCCGAGGCGCGTCGGGGGCCTCGGTTCGCTGCCCTGTCGGTCCTGCTGCTGGGCGGGGCTCCGGATCTGGGCCTGCTACGCCTGGTGACGATATCCTTCCTCCTCCTCCTCGTGGCTCTGGTCGCATCCCTCCCCAATCCAAAGTCTCCAACCCCATCCTCACCTGTTTTGCGTGTCACCGCCCCGGCCATTTCCAATCTCGGTGTGAAAACCCTCCCTTCTGCCTCATTTGCAGGGAAGACGGTCACCTAACGGTGGACTGTCAGAATCGTGTCAAGCCTCCCGCTTTTGTTCATTATGGTACCGGCCTCCTTGGGTGTTCTTTCTTTGCTTTAGATAGGGGGGTCCCGGAGGCAGCCCATATCCCGTCGCTGTCCAATGTTGGCATTATCTCCGTCAAGGCTAAACGCATTTCTCCCCAGACCATTCTTGATGAACTTCAGCTATGGGATGAGGGTGGTTGGGATTGGCAAATTTGTCAACTTTCTGAGTTCGAATTTGCCGCGACTTTTCCTTCCAAAGAGAGCCTCCGTATGATCTCCTCTTGCACTAGCTTCACGCTGCCTCAGAATCAACTTGTGGTCTCGGTCAAAGCTGCTTCTAACGGGTCCAAGGCAATTTCTTCTTTGTCTGATGTGTGGGTGCCGGTTGAAGATGTTCGTCCTAACATGCGCACCACGGTGTTCCTTATGGATTTAGGGGTTCTCATCAGGAAACCTATTGAAGTGGACCAAGATTCTCTGGCCATCCTGGGGCCGGCCCGGCTTCGGGTTTGTGTGTTGGCCCACTGTGCATCCGTGGCGCCATTGACGTCTTCCCTGCGGCTGGTGGCTTTCGGCTCTGGGTGTGGGTGGAGGGGGCCTCAGGTCCGGTGTCGCCTCCTCCTCCTCCCCCGCCCCGGGCCTCTGGCAAGGGCGACAGGAGCAAAGATGGGGATGAATGCCCCGACGTCTCCATGCATGGGACCGATCCTCGTTTCACCCAGTCGGAGTGGGATGGACTTTCTCCCGAAGATCAGGAGATGCTAAAGGAGAATGCGCCTGCTGGCAGGGGGGCCCAGGACTCGATGCCTGATTTGGGCGGTGGGGATGCAACCTCTGGTGGGGCTAAGGGCACACCTTTCTCGACGGTGTGCTCCAATCTCCCTGCCCGTCCCGCTTCTCCCTCCTTTTCTGGCATTGAAGATCTACCCCTAGCTGGCCCCGCTGTGTCCAAGAAGAAGAAGAAATCCTCTGTCAAGAAATACTCCGCCATGAGCCGTGCTTCTGGTGACTCTGGGCAGTCCGCGGCCGGGCTCTGCCGAAATTCGATGCTGATCTGGGTACGGCCTCGGGCCCGTCCTCTGCTGCGGCTTCCCCCAGTCGTGCTTGCCCTGTGCCTGTGCGCTCGCCTGCTTCCATGGCTCGCAAGAAGAAGAAGATCATGGCAACACAATAAACAATTCGGCCATGGGTTTGTCCAAGGCTCCGCTGTCCTCCAAAACATCAGTTCCCCCGGCAAAAAGAAGAAGATCGCCGCGACATATGGAGGAGCCACATTGGTAACCAGAAATGGTACTCCTCTTCCCTTATTCGTGCAAACCTTACGTGTCTGCTTGCACGGTATTCATCCGACAGAAGACACTAGTTGACCGCTTCTTCTTCATACTAGATGTTCCTAGTGACTCGCGATGCAGAAGGTTTCTCCTCATATACTATTTCACCTTAGATAGAGGTCTGTCGCCCCCTGGATTTCAATTCCTGGTCAGTTGGTTCCCAATTAATGGAAGCATTCCCCGGTGTAACAGGCGCTAGTCCGCCTATTATGCTAGAGAAGCAGCACCTCGGTGTTTATCTTAGGGGTGTGTGGGGCCTAGAGCTGCTGGCGCCCAATTTGGAGGTCGGCCGGGCTTAAAGGGATGGCCTGGGGGCACTGCCAAGCACAGCGGTGGTGCGAGGTCGAGGGGAGGGCGGGGCGGCGGAGGCAGGGGTCTGGGCCGGTGGTCGCTGGCGGTTCGAGAAACATTGTCAACAGTGACTGGCGGGAGGTAGACGAAGGCCATCTGCCCGTTCCTTATAGATCGGACGGTGATGGAGTCACGTACCTAGGGTAGGGTCACAGACCTGATCTAAGTACCCTGCCCAAGGACACCCTTAGAAGAGATCACCTTCCAGTCGACCTACGAGAGACTCACTCGACTGACTTGAAGGACTCGACCACGAAGACTCACTCGACCACCAGAAGGTCAAGAGGCACTCTGCACTGCAACAACCTGTAATCAAGTAGACTTTATGATAGTAAAGACACTTTATGTGGGGCGTTACCTATAACGCCCCGGACTTAATACACCTTAACCCCTTCATTACGTGGGCTGGCTGTGGTCCTGGCGCACTCTATATAAGCCACCCCCCTCCACAGGCAGAAGGGTTCGGCACCTTGTAATCCATATACACATAATCCACTCGACCGCCTCCGGGCTCCGAGACGTAGGGCTTTTACTTCCTCCGAGAAGGGCCTGAACTCGTACATCTTTTGTGTTTACAACCTCTCCACAGCTAGGACCTTGCCTCTCCATACCTCCCCCCCACTCTACTGTCAGACTTAGAACCACGACAGTTGGCGCCCACCTTGGGGCGGGTGTTTTAGCGATTTTGTGGAGAAGTTGCGATTCTTCTGAGTACTTTCATCATGGTGGCTGCTGGAGTTTTGGTTGAGGGTCGAGAGATCCGTCTCGGTGCTCTCACCTTCGTCGCCGACGACTCCGCCTGGCTCCAGGAGGCTCCACTCGACGTCGATGCGCTCCCCGTCCGCGGTGCGACGCATTTTCGCGCATGTGTCCGCGGCGTTATGCTGCGGCAACCGTCGACCCCGTATCGGTCGACTCCCCCATAGGCCACTCTCCCGGTCTCCCGCCAGCGCAGGCGCTCGGGCCGGTCGAGGCTTCAGCGGTGGGTGAGGCACGCGGTGGCTCGCCAGACGGCCACCACCCAAGTTGCGGCAATCGAGCCCGACGAATATCTCTGCGGCCTGTTCGATCTGTCGACTGGCTCCGTAGAGACTGCATCCGAGTGCGATAGCAGTGATCCAGCGGCGGAAATCCTAATGGTCGACGGCCCCCGCAGTCCCCCTGGCTTCGCCCGTGATGGTGGAGCAGGCGACGGAGGCGATCCCGCACGAGACCACGAAGAGTACCAGCCCGAGCCACTCGACTCTCTGCAAAGAGAGGAACTTCGCCACAGGAACGTGGATGCCCTGCGTACTCCCATCGCAGGAGAAACCCCCGAGGCTCGCGCCTTGGAGGAGGCATGTTTGGCCAATTTGGCCGAACGCACTCGACTGGAGAATCTTCAGCGAGCACTTGACGAGCGCGCGCGGCAACGAGTTCCCGACACCAGTCGACGTCAACTCTTCCCGCCGACTCAGGTATATCGAACCCCAATCCAGAATTTAGCAGCCGCGACCCATATAGCAGAGTCCATCTAGCCCTCTCAGTCAGAAGCTGGCAGAGGCTTGATGCAGATCAGGGATCTGCTCCGGGCAGCAGGAGATCAGAATTCGGCCGTGTCGCAGTCGCGCAACAGAATTCACAGTCGATCCGTCGCTGCGAATACGGTTCAGTCGGCTCACAGCCCCAGATCGCCTCCGCGGCGTGAAGGGCGCGAGAATTGGCGAGACCAATATGGTGACCGACTCGACCGAGATGATAGGCGTCGAGTGCCCAATTCCCCTCCGAGGGGTGGGTCTTACGCTCCTCGGCAACAAGATGACAGACGTCAGCTCAGTGCGGGGCGAAGAGTTCCAGTCGGCCCCAGAGAACCAGGCTTCGACGCGCGATCCATTATCGTGCAAGGCTTAGTCGACCGGAACAGAGCCCATCGAGGTGGACTCGACAGAGATGCGCCCACAAGCAGTCGAGTGCATGTTTCTGGTCCTGAATGTTTCAGCAGAGCTATCAGAGCCGCAGTTATCCCTCCCAATTTCAGGTTGGCAACAGGAGTCAGCAAGTTCACTGGTGAGTCTAAGCCTGAAACTTGGCTTGAAGACTACCAAGTGGCGGTTTAGATTGGTGGTGGGAACGACGAGGTGGCCATGAAGCATTTGCCCCTCATGCTGGAAGGTTCTGCCAGGGCATGGTTGACTCAATTACCTCCTAGCAACATTTACACTTGGGAAGATCTGTCCCGAGTGTTCATCAGAACGTTTGAAGGAACTTGCAAGCGACCGGCTGGATTGACGGAGCTGCAAGTCTGCGTGCAGAAGACCAATGAGACTCTCAGGGAGTATATTCAGAGATGGATCACTTTGCACCACACTGTGGAGAATGTGTCTGATCATCAGGCAGTCTGCGCCTTTAAGGATGGTGTCAAGAACAGAGAATTGAGTTTGAAATTTGGTCGAACCGGTGACATGACCTTGAGTCGGATGATGGAGATTGCTACCAAGTACGCCAACGGCGAAGAAGAAGACCAACTCCGAAGCGGCAAGCACAAGCCGAGTCAGTCGGAAAAGGGAAACACCAGTCGGAAACAGAAGCGGAAGGCTGAACCGGCGGCTCCTGGAGAGGCTCTGGCCGTGACTCAGGGGAAGTTTAAAGGGAAACCAAAAGGATCCTGGAACCCTAAGAAGGTAAAGGATAAAGAAGGGAACGACGTGATGGATATGCCGTGTCACATCCACACGAAGAAAGACGAAGAGGGGAATATCATCTACCCGAAGCATACCACTCGCCAATGTCGACTCCTGATCCAGCAGTTTCAGGGAAAACAGTCTAAAGACAAGGAGAAGGAGTCGGACAAGGCCGAAGACAAGGAGGACAGTGAGGAAGGATATCCGCATATCAACTCTACTCTGATGATCTTTGCAGATGTGGAAAGCAAGAGTCGATTGAAAGTTATTAACCGTGAAGTGAACATGGTTGCCCCAGCAAAAGCAAATTATCTGAGATGGTCCCAAACACCCATCACATTCGACCAATCTGATCACCCGACTCATATTGCCACCCCTGGGAGGCAAGCTTTGGTGGTCGATCCAGTTGTCGAACGCACTCGACTGACAAAAGTGCTGATGGACGGTGTAGTGGGCTGAATTTGTTGTATGCGGACACACTGAAAGGAATGGGCATTCCGATGTCCCGACTGAGCACCAGTAACATGAGCTTTCATGGAGTTATACCAGGGAAGAAAGCCGAGTCACTCGACCAAATAGCTCTGGACGTGGTATTTGGTGATTCGAAACATTTTCGCAAAGAGAAGTTGACGTTTGAGGTAGTGGATTTTCAGAGTGCATATCATGCCATTTTGGGGAGACCAGCTTATGCATGGTTCATGGCTCGACCATGTTACGTGTACCTCAAATTGAAGATGCCCGGCCCCAAAGGAGTGATCACTATCACCGGTGATCAGAAAAAGGCAGAAGAGTGCTTTCAGAAGGGCTCAAAGATTGCTGATTCCCAGGTGACAGCGGTCGAGTTCGAAGAATACAAGCAAAACGCAGATCCGAGTGACTTGCTGCGATCCAAGAAACCCGCCACAGAATCTGCATTTCAGTCGTCCGGTCAGACGAAGCCTGTTTACATTCACTCGACCGACCCCGATGCAGCTCCGACCCACATCTCCACAACACTCGACCCGAAATAGGAAGAAGCGCTCATCCAGTTCCTCCGTGAGAACTGGGACATTTTTGCATGGAAGCCCGCTGACATGCCAGGTGTTCCCAGGGGACTGGCTGAGCATCGCCTAAGAGTCGACTCATCTGCAAAACCAGTCAAAGAGCATCTTCGGCGGTCCGCCGTCCAGAAGAGAAAAGCCATTGGTGAGGAAGTGGCTCGACTGTTGGCGGCAGGGTTTATCCGAGAGATATACCACTCCGAGTGGCTCGCTAATGTCGTCATGGTTCCTAAGAAGGACAAATCACTCCGAATGTGCATTGATTTCAAGCACATCAACCGGGCCTGCCCGAACGATCATTTTCCTCTCCCTCGCATAGATAAAATTGTTGACTCGACCGCGGGATGCGAGAGATTGTCTTTTCTAGACGCCTACTCCGGGTACCACCAGATCCGTCTGTACGGACCCGACGAGGTAAAAACAGCTTTCATCACTCCATTCGGGTGCTTCTGCTATATCACCATGCCATTCGGCCTCAAGAATGCCGGAGCCACATTTATGCGAATGATTCAGAAGTGTCTACTCACTCAAATCAGTCGAAATGTGGAAGCGTATATGGATGATATCGTCGTCAAGTCACGAAAAGGTTCCGACCTGCTCGCTGACCTCGCCGAAACATTTGCCAACCTCAGAAGGTATGATATCAAGCTTAATCCATCAAATTGCACATTCGGAGTTCCTGGTGGCAAGTTACTCGGTTTTCTCGTTTCCGAGCGAGGAATCAACGCTAATCTAGAGAAGATCGGCACTATTCTCCGAATGAAACGCCCTGTGCGAGTGCACGATGTCCAGAAGCTTACTGGATGCTTGGCCGCATTAAGTCGATTCATCTCACGACTCGGTGAAAAGGCATTGCCTCTTTACCGACTGATGAAGAAGGCAGACAAGTTCGAGTGGACTCCAGAAGCTGATGCAGCGTTTGCCGAGCTAAAAGCTCTGCTCTCCACCCAGCCGGTGCTTGCTGCTCCAATCAGCAAAGAGCCTCTGTTGCTTTATATCACAGCCACAGGACAAGTCGTCAGTACTGTGCTTACGGTCGAGCGGGAAGAAGAAGGAAAAGCTCTCAAAGTTCAGCGCCCAGTGTATTATTTGTCTGAAGTCTTGACTCCATCCAAGCAGAGATATCCTCATTATCAGAAGCTTGTGTATGGAATATACATGACCACAAAGAAGGTTGCTCATTATTTCTCTGATCATTCCATCACAGTCATCAGCGACGCTCCACTATCAGAGATTTTGCACAACAGAGATGCAACTGGTCGAGTGGCTAAATGGGCGATTGAACTTCTTCCCCTTGATATCAAGTTTGAGGCAAAGAAAGCCATTAAGTCCCAGGCAATAGCAGATTTCCTCGCCGAGTGGATTGAACAACAACAGCCGACTGAAGTTCACTCGGAGCATTGGACCATGTTCTTTGATGGCTCTAAGATCTTGAATGGTTCCAGTGCTGGGGTTGTCCTGGTTTCCCCCAGAGGAGATAAGCTCAGATATGTGCTCCAGATTCACTTTGATTCCTCCAACAATGAGGCAGAATATGAGGCCCTCTTATACGGATTGCGCATGGCCATTTCACTCGGCGTCCGTCGCCTGATGGTCTATGGCGACTCGGATTTAGTGGTCAACCAAGTGATGAAGGAGTGGGACGTGAGAAGCCCAGCCATGACTGGATACTGCAGTGTAGTGAGGAAGCTGGAAAAGAAGTTCGAGGGGTTGGAGCTCCATCATATACCCCGACTGAAAATCAAGCAGCTGATGATCTAGCAAAGATAATTTCCAAGAGAGAAGCCATTCCGAGTGGTGTGTTCTTGGAGCATATACACACTCCGTCAGTCAAAGAAGATCCTTTCACCGAAGAAGCTCCATATCCCAAGAGTGCCACAGATCCGACTAAGGTTGAAGTCCCAGCAGTGGTCGACTTGGTCATGGAGGTCTTGGTGGTCATTCCCGACTGGACAGTTCCATATATCGCATATATCCTGAGAAAAGAGCTCCCGGAGGATGAGGAAGAGGCTCGACAGATCATCCGTCGATCTAAGGCCTTTACCATAATCAAAGGACAATTATACAGAGAAAGCGCGACTGGAGTTGGTCAGAAGTGCATAACACCAGAAGAAGGTCGAATCATCCTCAATGATATCCACTCGGGAACCTGTGGTCATCATGCGTCCTCTCGGACCATCGTGGCCAAAGCATACCGAGCCGGATTTTACTGGCCAAAGGCGAATGAGATGGCAAAGGAAATAGTGGATAAGTGCGAGGGATGTCAGTTCTACTCGAATATGTCACACAAGCCTGCATCGGCTCTGAAGACCATCCCACTCGTCTGGCCTTTCGCAGTATGGGGGTTGGACATGGTCGGTCCTTTGAGAACAGGGCGAAGTGGCTTCACGCATGTACTAGTGGCAGTCGACAAGTTCACCAAGTGGATTGAGGCTAAACCAATCAAGAACCTTGACGCCGGTGCTGCTGTTAGCTTCATCAGGGAACTGATATTCAGATATGGAGTCCCGCACAGCATCATTACAGATAATGGGTCGAACTTTGACTCGGAGGAATTCAGAGATTTCTGTAACTCTCAAGGCACACGAGTCGACTACGCTTCAGTCGCTCATCCGCAGTCGAATGGGCAAGCAGAGCGAGCCAATGGCCTGATTCTCAAGGGATTGAAACCCCGACTGATGCGTGATCTCAAGCATGCAGCTGGAGCTTGGGTCGACGAACTTCCCTCGGTGCTTTGGGGACTGCGGACCACACCTAATCGGTCGACCGGAAGAACTCCATTCTTCTTGGTCTACGGAGCTGAAGCAGTCTTGCCGAGTGATCTGCTCCACAATGCTCCTCGAGTTGAAATCTACAACGAAGCAAAAGTTGAACAAGCGCGGCAGGACGCAGTCGACCTTTTAGAGGAAGAAAGGGAGATGGCTCTGATCCGGTCGACCATCTACCAACAAGATTTGCGTCGTTTCCACGCCAGAAATGTGAGGGGTCGAGTCTTCCAGGAAGGAGATTTAGTTCTCTGAGTGGATCAGAAGAAACAACACAAGCTTGCTCCTTCTTGGGAAGGACCCTTCATCGTCACCAAAGTTCTCCACAACGGGGCGTACCGTCTTTACAACATCGAGCATAATATCGACGAGCCCCGAGCTTGGAACGCGGAACTACTCCGCCCATTTTACACTTAAGTTTAATCACTCGGATGAGTTGCAATAATAGTGTTAAAGTTCCTCCATAATTTTTGTCACTTTTTATTTTGTCCAATAAAATTTCCCCTCAGTGGGTGACTTAGCTGCGAATCCGTTTCGCCTAAGTTTGTAAAAATCCTACCGAGTGGTGAGCCAGACTCCCACTCGGAGGCTTAGTTGCGAATCTGTTTCGCCTAAGTTTAAATAAAATCCTACCGAGTGGTAAGCCAGACTTCCACTCGAAGGCTTAGCTGCGAATCCGTTTCGCCTAAGATTAAATAAAATCCTACCGAGTGGTAAGACAGACTTCCACTCGGAGGCTTAGCTGCAGTCCAAGTACTCGCCTAAGTTATGAAAATCCTACCGAGTGACGAGCAAACCTCTCACTCGGGGGCTTAGCTGCAGTCCAAGTACTCGCCTAAGTTATGAAAATCCTACCGAGTGACGAGCAAACCTCTCACTCGGGGGCTTAGCTGCAGT
>NC_041387.1:372977350-373000514 GCF_002162155.2 Triticum dicoccoides
ACTCGGAGGCTTAGCTGCAGTCCAAGTACTCGCCTAAGTTATAAAAATCCTACCGAGTGGTAAGCCAGACTTCCACTCGGAGGCTTAGCTGCAGTCCAAGTACTCGCCTAAGTTTTCAAAATCCTACCGAGTGAAGAGCAAACCTCTCACTCGGGGCTTAGCTGCAGCCCAGTGCTCGCCTAAGTTTTCAAAATCCTACCGAGTGAAGAGCAAACCTCTCACTCGGGGGCTTAGCTGCAGCCCAGTGCTCGCCTAAGTTTTCAAAATCCTACCGAGTGAAGAGCAAACCTCTCACTCGGGGGCTTAGCTGCAGCCCAGTGCTCGCCTAAGTTTTCAAAATCCTACCGAGTGACGAGCAAACCTCTCACTCGGGGGCTTAGCTGCAGCCCAGTGCTCGCCTAAGATATAAAAACCCTACCGAGTGAAGAGCAAACCTCTCACTCGGAGGCTTAGCTGCAGCCCAGTGCTCGCCTAAGTTATCAAAATCCTGCCGAGTGAAGAACAAACTTCTTACTCGGGGGCTTAGCTGCAGCCCAGCACTCACCTAAGTGGACTAAGGATTAAGTCGATTGCGGTAAGCGCCCT
Source organism: Triticum dicoccoides (assembly GCF_002162155.2). Classification (NCBI taxonomy): domain Eukaryota; kingdom Viridiplantae; phylum Streptophyta; class Magnoliopsida; order Poales; family Poaceae; genus Triticum; species Triticum dicoccoides. Next base: position 372,977,936 of record NC_041387.1, read on the forward strand.
GCTTTGAACCTGCAAAAGACATTTCGAGCCAAAAGCAATCATATTCAAACACCAAATTCAAGTTCGGATCGATACCTAAAGGAACCGAAAGTGCTCAGGCGCTAAGCCCGTTAATGTTTATCGGTTACAACTCCACTCGGCATACCGAGGCAAATTTAAAGCGTCGAGCTTAGAAGAAGTTTTTTACCCCTCCTGTGGAGGGCTGGAAGGTGCAACAAACTCATCAAGATCAATTCCATCTGCGATCCGAGTGGCAGCCGCAAGGAAAGTTTCCATAAAGGACCTGAAGTCGTGTTTCTTGGTGTTGGCCACCCGGAGGGCCGCCAGGTTGTCTTCTCGCGCATCTTTGCAGTGGACTCGGGCCAGACACAAAGCAACATCTGCACCGCACCGAGCCGAGGACTTTTTCCACTCCTGCACTCGACCAGGGATCGTGTTCAAGCGAGCCATCAGTGACTCGAGATCATTCTGAAGTGTCTCCCCAGGCCAGAGCGTCGAGTCGATGCGAGATGTGGCGACCTTCAGCCTTGCAAGATAGTCCACGACAGCTGCAACACGGGACTCCAGTCGGAAAACATTCATGGCAACTTCCTCGTTCATCGGAGAATTGACGGGGTCAAGGTTTGGTTCCAGCCGGCTAGTTTCTTCTTCAAAGTTTTGACAAAATTCTGGAAGGACAATCACCGAGTCAAGGCAATGGTCGAATGGAAAAACCACGGTTGGAAATGATTGCCGAGCATAGAGATTTACCTTCAAGCATAAGAAACAGCTTCTTGGCAAGACCATTCAGGAAGGCCTCCAGATCTTTTTTCTTCCCAAGAGCAGCTTTCAGATTGGCATTTTCTTGCTCAAGCTTGGCGACTGAAGCTAACTTCTCGTCAACAATCTTGATCTTCTCAGCTAGTTCAAGGTCCTTCTTCCGTTGGGCCTCCCTCACCTTACCTGCAAGTTACAGCAAGATCAGATTTTGAAACAAATGAAGGGAAAAAGCAGTCGTCAAGGTCTCACCAAACATACCTTCGGTCTCCTCCTTTGCCTTCGTCAGATTCTCCTGAACCAGCTTCAATTTCAGCTCGAGCTGAATATGCTTGTTTTCCAGCTCAGAGTAGCGAGCCACAAGATCACAGGAGTTCTGCGAAGAACCAATCGACTAAATGTCAAATATAATTCACTTCCGAGTGGAAAAGGAAAAATCATGCGTTTCTAAGACTATAGCCGAATACAAGCATTCGACCGTAGTCTCGGGGACTACACCCAGTGGGTGTACTCAGCGTGCCCCCACCGGTTTGCGAAATCCATTCGACATAGTCGAATGACGGAAAGACTGAAATTATAAAGCCAGGCCGACTGCCAGCAGTCGATCTTAGCCTTGGGGACTACACCCAGTGGGTGCACTCAGCGTGCCCCCACTAATCCTATTGAAGACAGAGTCGACCAGTCGACCGGTTTGCGAAATCCAGTCGCCATAGTCGAATGACGGAAAGACTGAAATTATAAAGCCTAAGGCTGACTGCCAGCAGTCGACCTTAGCCTTGGGGACTACACCCAGCGGGTGCACTCAGCGTGCCCCCGCTAACACGGAGTTTAAATCGACACACCCAGCGGGTGACTACTATAAATTCTGGAAAGGAAAAGTTTTTGGTAGCATATCCTAACAGAACAAACGGTGGTCGACTGACCTGAACATTGCTTTGGAGGGCAGAACTGGCGTCGTAAGCTGCCTGGCTCGCATCCCGGATGGTCTTCAACTGCTCCATCATGATCCCTGCCTGGCGTATCGCCTCCTTCGCTGCGCCGGCTTGGTCCTCTGGGACGTGGTGCGTCGTGAAGAGGGAGGGTTGCGGAGCACTCGTCAGCGGATCTGCGAAGGACACATTGTGTCGAGTGGTGTTCTCCTCCTCCGCGGCCAGAGTCTCAGGCACCGTCACATCCTGGGTCACCCTGCTGGCAGACGCTTTCCTACTCCTTCTGTACTTCAGCGGTTCCTCATCTTCATCATCATCAGGGAGAGTGATAACAACATTGGATGGAGCTACAAAAAAGAATCAGAATTAGAGATCATGAGTCAGTCGACTAAAAATGGCGTTAAGAGTATAGTACCTGGTTTTGAGGTTGCTGCGTCCTCCATCTCATGGTCATCAGCCCGGGCTGAGGTCTCAGAAGTAGCAGCACTGCAACTCTAAAGAATCAGTCGACTAACTCCAGCGCCAACCAGAGACAAAGTTCACACAAAACAAGAAGACTTAAGCAGCATGATTACCCTGATATGGTGGGGATGGACACCTTCATCTTCGGCAGGTGCTTGGTCGGCTTCGACGGGGCCGCCCTGGGCTGCTTCGACGCCTTTTCAGTCGGCGCCGGAGAGGTGGTCCGAGGGCGCTTGGTCGACTGTGTAGCAGTCGCAACCCCCTCGCCGCGTTCGGTCGCAGGATCATGGACAAGTTTCGACCGCCTTTCCGAGCGCGGTGGTGCGACCTCCTCCTCCTCCTCCTCTTCCTCGTCCTCATCGTCATCATCATCATCGTCATCGTCATCATCGTCGGCCTCAGCGGCGTTCGAGTCCCACTCCTCCTCCTGGCTCTCGCCCCCGCTCGCTTCTCCCTCCTCAGTCGGAGCCTGCGCTCCGTTGGGCATTGAGTACAGTTTAGTGAGGGCCTGAGGGACAACAAGACAAAGATCAGTCGACCGATCGGCAGAGAAAACAGAAATAAATATGACGAGAATACAATGGGAATTGGAGCAGACATACCTTGTTTGGGTCACTGTGGCAGTCGAGTGGAGGAATCCTTTTGGCCCCGCGAGGGTTGTCCTTGTTCCCAGTAACAGCGGCCATCCACCTTTCCAGAGTGGCATCGTCGACTGTTTCTGGATTGACCCGAGTCACATCCTCAGTCCCGCAGTACAACCACATGCAATGGCTCCAGAACTGAAGAGGCTGGATTCGGCGCCTAAGGAAAACTTCTAGGAGATCCATGCCCGTCACTCCCTCCCGAACCAACTGAACTACGCGCTCCATCAGCATCTTCACGTCAGCTTTCTCCTCCGGAATCAACTTCAGAGAGGAGGGCTTGTTCACTCGGTCCATGGTAAATTGAGGGAGTCCACTCGACTGCCCCGGCGTCGACTCGTCCTGGCAGTAGAACCAGGTCGACTGCCAGCCTCTGACTGACTCGGGGAATGTCATGGCTGGGAAGGTGCTCTTGTTCCTCACCTGGATCCCCAGACCTCCACACATTTGGACCACTTGGGTTCTTTCGTCGCCTGGACTCGCCTTCTTCACGGTTTGAGAGCGGCACATGAATATGTGCTTGAACAAGCCCCAATGCGGTCGACAGCGCAGAAAACTCTCACACATGGACACAAAAGCGGCGAGATAGGCGATAGAATTCGGGGTGAAGTGGTGGAGTTGCGCTCCAAAAAAGTTCAAGAAACCACGGAAGAAAATGCTCGGCGGCAAAGAGAATCCGCGGTCGACATGGGTAGCCAGAAGCACGCACTCACCCTCTTCCGGCTGGGGCTGCCACTCTTTCCCCGGAAGCCTCGCAGCTCCATGAGGGATCAGGCCCTCGTTGGCCATGTCGAGGAGATCCTTCTCCGTGATGGTCGACTGGATCCAATCTCCCTGGACCCAGCCTTTCGGCAGGTGAGATCTAGACGAAGACCCACCGCGGCTGGTGGATCTCCCCTTCGCCTTCTCCGTCGCCGACGCCTTCTTCATGCGCTCCAGCACCGCCGTCTTCTCCTTGACCATGGCTACCGGCGGGGCGCATGAGGGGAAGTGGTGCGGAAGCGAGAGCGAGCACGTTGGGCGGAGACGAAGGAGGCAGAGAGAGAATGCTGAGGCACTGTTCAAAAAACCCTCGCCGGGCGCATTTATAATATCCCTTCCGAGTGGATGACAGGTGGGCCTGGTCGATCTAATCATATCCTATAACAGATGCGCGAGCGTGATACATGGTGGAAAAAGCGGCGCGGGGATCGAAGCGTCTACGTCCCGTCCCATCCGAGCGCCGCGGTCCGCTCCGCTTCGCGCGCTCCCCCAAATTCCGTATCCCGCGGAATCCGCGAACGGCAGATTAGTCTGCCAGACGCGGAATTTCCTGCGATCCGTCGCTCGGAAATCAGCGAGGTCCAAAAAATCACTCGACGAAGAAAAATAATGGATCGAGTCGACTGAAGAAAGGTTGTTCACTATCAACAGAGAGAATTTTTTGGTTCAAAAACAACGCACGACCAGTATGCGAAAGCTAATCGGAAACAACATCAAGTCCTTCATCACTCAAGCCTCAATCCATTCGGGGGCTAATGATGGAGTCACGTACCTAGGGTAGGGTCACAGACCTGATCTAAGTACCCTGCCCAAGGACACCCTTAGAAGAGATCACCTTCCAGTCGACCTACGAGAGACTCACTCGACTGACTTGAAGGACTCGACCACGAAGACTCACTCGACCACCAGAAGGTCAAGAGGCACTCTGCACTGCAACAGCCTGTAATCAAGTAGACTTTATGATAGTAAAGACACTTTATGTGGGGCGTTACCTATAACGCCCCAGACTTAATACACCTTAACCCCTTCATTACGTGGGCTGGCTGGGGTCCTGGTGCACTCTATATAAGCCACCCCCTCCACAGGCAGAAGGGTTCGGCACCTTGTAATCCATATACACATAATCCACTCGACCGCCTCCGGGCTCCGAGACGTAGGGCTTTTACTTCCTCCGAGAAGGGCCTGAACTCGTACATCTTTTGTGTTTACAACCTCTCCATAGCTAGGACCTTTCCTCTCCATACCTACCCCCCACTTTACTGTCAGACTTAGAACCACGACAGACGGTTCATAAAAAAATTGACAGACCTATTTATTTTCAGTCGACTGTTATCTTGATATGACCACATTTGGTGGCGTGCTGGAGGAGTACCTGCATTTCCTATGCTCATATATTACAAAATCATACGAAGTAGAATCTAATTTTGTTTGCCATGCAATGTTGTAGAGCTATCATATGTCTCCTTTGATTTATTTTTCAGCCACCTGCTATCTGCTACTCTTACAGTGCACTAGTTCTGCACACACTTCACCCTTACTCTCACTATTGTGTTTTTATGCAAGGGTATTTCAGACCGTGCTGCCATGAGAGAAGCAAAAAAGAAAAGAGAGAAGTCGCTCCAGTGTCGTACGATGATAGGCCAGACACGTTTCACCCTTATAAAGGGTGAAGTGTAAGCAGATGGAGACGGTAAACGTAACTCTGGAGTTGATGACCTCGCTCGCAATGAACCACCATCCCAGGTGTTTGCTTTAACTTTGCGGTGTCATATGTGGTTGAATGTTCCATATGGTGTATAGCTTGTATTTGAAAGGCCGAAGTCAGCCTTTATTAAGATAAGGAAAGATATTTTTTACATGAACCACCATCCTATGAGCACCAGAAGACAAATAGCTAGTCAGGGCATTGGCCGAGCCAGTGACAAGCCTGGCACATACAGGCATCACCTGGAAGCCAACTAAAAAGCCACGATGGTGGCGAATTAGCCCGCCTCCCACCAGGCTCTCATGTCCTAGATGATCGTGCTCACCACTCCAGTCGGATGTGTAGCTTGTATTGCTTCCAATTTGGTTAAATTGCATCTGCTTAGCTTACACATTATACCTTTGAATACGACATGCCTTCCTGTTTTTGGTACATACTAGTACATATGTTTATTAACCATGTTCTTACATCAAACTAATGTTCTTGTGTATCCCTCATCAATCACTTATGATGAGGCAGTGAGGCCAGTGGACTACTGTGAATAAAGATCCTCATTTAAAGAATGCAGAGTCAGCCTCCCGACATGATTCTCAAGAAACAACAAGGCTAGATGAAGATAGTGAACATAGCTATGCAGTTGATTACCGCATTTCCCCTACACTAGCATCGCAGGTGCTTGCTCTAACTTGGCAGCGTGATATGTGGTTGCATGTTGCATATGGTGTCTAGATTGTAATTCTTCCAATCTGGTTAAATTGCATGCGCTATTCTGCCTAGTGTATACATTATACCTATTAATGTGACATGCCTTCCTGTTTTTAGTACATAGTACATCTGTCTATTAAGCATGTCCTTACATAAAACTATTGTTTTTTTATATCCCACATAAATCAATATGACGAGACACTTTTAGTATATGCAGTGCAATATTAGTTGCATCTTTCATATGTTTATAGCATGCACTGCCCATAATTTGTTGAAATGCCATTTATGATGGGACGCTTCTAACTTGGCAGAGTCATATCGGTTGCATCTTTCATGTGGTGTCTAGCTTGCATTGCTTCTTATTTGTTGGAATGGTTTCCGCTTAGTTTACACAAACAATTGTGAATATGTCATGCCATCTTGTTTTTCGTACATATTCCATCCTGGTATCATGTGTTTGCCTTACATCAAAGTGGTGATTGTCAATATCATGCACGAATGAGTTCTGAAGAGAGAATTCTATTTCTTTTTCTTGTCGGTTTTACTTGACAATTCAAAATCAATAAAGCGGAAGGAAGTTGTCGGCGTTCTGGGAATGGGGGTCCCCGGACTTGCCTGCCTACGGCCTGCGGCGTGGCTCAAGCAGAGGCCCAGTATGGCCCGTCTTCATCAACCCAAGCTCAAGACCGTCGTGAGGGGCCAAGCCTCGCGGGGCGGATGACGCAAGGCTTCCTCAGGGGCGGCCTCACCAGGCTGGCTCGCGAAGAGGCAGAGAGATCAAGGCAGGGGTACCTCGCGAGGTGATCATGACGCAAGCCATGACGATTGAGACTAGGCGGGCGCCAGCCTGCGTAGTGTCCTCGTTTCCTCTTTGGTGCAAAGGGGACAAGAGCAGTCGCGGAGTACCGAGGCATCAAGCAAAGGTTACCAGGGCCTCTAGAAATAGAGATAGACACCACAGTAGAGATGGCATCTAGAGACGATCGAATCCACCCAAGTAGAACACCACACCAGCTCAAGAACACCTCTTGCGTGGCTGTTCGCCCTTTGTAATGTTCATCATCAGCCCCTGAGGAAATCCACAACCACACAAACTAGAGTAGGGTATTACACCACAATGGTGGCCCGAACTAGTATAAACCTTGTGTCCCTTGTGTTGTTCATCATGTAGCTTAGATTCACGGCGAGGCGTTGGGACGTGGATCAGTAGGAAGTAGATCTTCGCGCGCACCCTAGAGTTCGAACCTTAAGGGTTTTGCCGGAACCCGATATCCGACATTTGGTGCTCCAGGTAGGGGTGCGCCGAAATCTTTCTTCCCTTGTCCCGCATTCCATCGGTCGTCGCATCCATGGCAGACGCTCGCCGAGCTCGCGCCGAGCGTCGGGCTGCTCTCGCCTCCCGCGTCGCTCAGACGGCTCCCGTCGGTGGGCCTCCTCGTCGTTCCCCGTCGCCTGCCGCCAACGTCGCCACCGGCCCGGCGGGGAACGAGCAGCAAGCATCGTCACTGCATCCCTTGGTGCGGCGCAAAGGTCGCACCGCCACCCTGTCGCTAACTCCAGCTGGTTCGTCGTTGCACGCTCGTCGCGTTCCCACGGACGCACAGGCCGCGTTGCTCCTGTCACGTGTGCTCCTACACTACTGCCCCGTCGACGACCTCTATGAGGAGTGGCTCGCTCGCATCACCGAGCTCGTCAGCGCCGCAGGGGGCTCTCCTGCGCCGTCCCTCTCGCTGCCTCGCCCTCCGTCCTGCGTGGGTGATGCAGCTCAGGAGCTGCCTCCGCCACCTCCTCCCCAAGATGGTGCCCTGGCTACAAGGCGCGCGTCCCCTGGATGAGACCCGCCGCATCCAGTGCCCGCGCGATAAGAAAGGAGCTGCCAAGAGATCCCTCGGCCTCAAGAAGGCGCTCGCGTGCTCCCCGCTCCAGCACATCAAGACCGCATCCCTGCGCCAGCACGTCAAGACCCCGCGCTTCCCCTGGCGGTGGCGCGCGGGAATCTCCAAGAGCAAGCCCCGCGTCTGCAAAGGGTTCCGATGGCCACTGCAGGATGCCGCGCCTTCACCACCGAGCTACGCAGTATCGCCTGGCCGGGCAAGTTCAAGCCGGATCTGCCTCCTCGCTACAACGACACTGCCGACCCTGCGGAGTTCCTGCAGCTCTACGAGCTGGGCATCGAGGCGGCCAACGGAGACGAAAAGGTCACGGCGAACTGGTTTCCCATGGCGCTCAAGGATGGTGCCCGCACCTGGCTCCTGAACCTGCCTCCCGGCTCGATCTCCTCCTGGGACGAGATGCGCACCCGCTTCATCGCCAACTTCCAAGGCACTCGCCACCGTCCTCCACTTGTGGGTGACCTGCAACGCATCAAGCAACAACCTGGAGAGATCTTGCAGAAGTACATCCAGTGCTTCAACAACGCTCGCCTCAAGATTCCCAAGGTGACTGAGGAGGCCATCATCTCGGCGTTCTCTGACGGCGTCCGTGACGTCAGGATGAAGGAGGAGATGGCTATCCACGAGGATCTGTGCACATCTCTGGAGCTGTTCAACCTGGCGACCAAGTGCGCAAGGGCCAAGGAGGGGCCCCTCTACCTCCTCGAGCTTCCAGCCGCTGACCCAAAAGAGAAGAAAGCCAAGGCGAAGGACGTGAAGCACAAAGGAGCAGCTGTGCTTGTAGCAGAACCAGACATGAAGCACGACAGGTACCAGCCGGAGTCGTCCAAGGGCAGCCGATACTACGCCTACCACGACCTCTACACCCACAACACCAACGAATGCCAGGAGCTCAGAGCAGTTCGAGAAGGACGCATTGGTCGATGCCCCGAGCGCAACGACCGGGGCCACGATCGAGGCGAAGGAAGAGGTGGAGGACGATGGGATGACCGAGGCCCTCGCCAGGAGTGGCGTGACCGACCTCGCAAGGACCGCTGGCAGGACCAGCCTCGCGAGGGGGCTTGGAGGGATCAGCTTCGCGAGGATCGCCTGCAGGGCAACGCAGGCCTTCCTCCTCTGCCACCACTGCCATGAAGGAATGACGACCATCACCAGGATGAGGGGGCTGGGGGCTTCCAGGTGCCACGTGCTATCGCTTGCATCCTGGGTGGTGCCCAGTCCCCAGCCTCTCAGCGTATCTTCAAGTAGTTTGCTCGCGAGGTGAACGCAGTCCTTCCCAAGCTCGAGGCCACGCGCCCTCTTAGGCGGTCCACATGCGCCATCATGTTCAGCTCAGCGGATCAGCTCAAGTGTGCGGCTACAGCTGGCATCCTCCCAATGCTTTGTTCCCCAGTCATCAGCAATGTGCAAGTTACCAGGACCCTCATCGATGGCGGCGCAGGGCTCAATATTCTGTCCGTCGAGACATTTAACAATCCCCAAGTACCATATGATGAGCTTCAGCCAACCAAGCCTTTCTCAGGAGTCACTGATGGCTCCACCACTCCGATAGGGCAGGTTCGCCTCCCTGTCACCTTCGGGCAGCGAAAAAACTACCGTGCCGAGCTCATCGACTTTGACGTTGCCCACATTCGCTTGGCATACAATGCCATCCTCGGGTATCCAGCCCTGGCCAAGTTCATGGCAGTGACTCACCATGGTTACAATGTCCTCAAGATGCCGGGAAGCGGTGGAATCATCACAGTCCCTTGCAAAGAGAAGGATGCGGTGTGCTCTCTCGAGCATGCCTTCCAAGCTGCATCAGTTGAGGACCCAGACAGCAAGAGTGAGAACCCTCCCGAGGCAGTCCCTAAGAAGAAAACGACATCACCCGTCGCAAGGCCTCAGGACGTAGGCATCTCCGGAGGCGCCGCGTCAGGATCTACACCAGTCCAAGGGGCGCCTCCCTCTGTCGCATAGGAAGGCGCGCCCGGCGCCTCCTCGGGCAAGGCTCGGGGGCTCTTTCCTGGAGGGCCTCAGACTTTGCCAAGATCACGAGGGAGGCGCTCGGGCACCACTTGGAGGCGTGCTTCGCGGCACGTTTCCCTCAGGAAGGCATGGGGCAAGGGAGGCCCAACCCTCAGGAGCTTCAAGAATTGAGAGTCATACACGGCGATCGCCACCTACCTGACGTAGCTCCCCATCCAGGCGAGGATGGCGGGCTGCGCGTCTACATCGACTACCCAGGGCTCAACCGAGCCGCGTCTCGGGAGCGTTTCTGGCCTTCGCGCATGGGACACTACGAGGGTCCACCGCACAGCTACGTTCGCATGCCTTTCGGCCTGCCGAACACGGCTGCTGCTCACTAGTGTCTTATGAGGAGCATTCTTGCAGCTCAGGAGGCCAGGCACCGCGCAGTCCTGGCAGAGATGGAGATGGTCCTCGAGGAGCCGCCCGAACCCCCAGATCCTCCTGAGGCTCAGGGTTCTGGTGGCTAGTGAGGATCGGCCTCTTCACCGCGCATCGTTAGCTATTTCAACACCCGCTCTACAATGGCTTCAGGTGACATCTTTCGAGTTTCATTTCAGCTGGTAGTGCCCTCAGGGCTGCACTATTCCCAGGTCGCGTGGGCCTGTCCCCGCAGCATGTATCTCGTTTGCCTATGTCTTTAGTTTACCTTGTTGGGGGCGCCCCCCGGGCTGCATCATCCCCAAGCCGCTCGGGCCTGACCCAATGGCATGTATCCTTCCTGCACCTATCTAAGTTGATTTGCTCTTCATGCTTAACCCGCTTGTGATAATCGCCTGCTCGATTGACACCTACCTTTGGAGACGCTCGCACTGGCACGACGCTTGCGCATAGGTCCATCCCTGTAACGTCGACAAATCTGAGTGGTCAAGCTCTGGCCCACGGCAGCCCCGCAAGCGTCACCTCACCAGACCCTCAGTGCCCTCACAACTCTCTAGGAGCAACCAATGGCCGGTCGGCAATTGTAATGGCAACCCTTGCTTCTCTCGTGATTGGCTTACAGGGACTACCCGAGGAATAATGTGGGAGGCGTCGCGAGCTCTCTCTCTCTCCCTCACCTGTACGATCCGCTCGCACGTTAAAAGGTGGGCTCCTGAGCATTGCAACTTAGGAGCTCTTACTGGCTCTCCAGCCCTCATCCCCTGGCCTTGTCCATGGCATCGCAACCTGGCATACCAGCGGCGGTTGAGCTCGCTCGAGGGCCGGGACCTGAGGATGTAGAGCACGAAGGAGAATGCAGGGAAGGAAGGAGAAGCTCAGAAAGGCCTGACCTAGCAACATCCCAGTTGCCGATGCACAAGTCTGGCACCTCGCGAAGGAACGGCTCCATGCTGTCGAGATAAGTCCCGCTCCTAGAATAGCTAATTGATGTGGTGCCAAACCTCCACTCATTGCGGCTCTGTGATGGCGACGTTGCCTTCCTTTCTCGCCTTTTTGGCAGCTGCTTGAGCGCTAAAGGGGACCTCCTAAGCATCGCTCCTCAGGGGCTCTTACTGGACCTCGGGCTGCTCATCTCGTAGCCTTGACCACGGCATCACGACCTAGCATACCAGCGACGGCTGAAGCCTGCCTGGGGACCGGGACTTGTCAATGTAGAGCACCAAGTCGTCGCGAGGTTAGAAAGGGGGAACCAAGCCGGAGCAGGACAAGCATTTGCATCACTTCTTAATAAGGATAAAATCAACAAAAGACAGTGTAGGCTCTTTACATGCCCCCACGGGGTATTTCCTTGATTCCTTGCAGGGAACAAAAGGTGCTAACCCTAAGGAGCCCTAACTACACGCGCCTCCGCAGCCGATGCCATCATCAACAGTGGGCCACGAGGGGCCGGTGCCAACCCCATTCGGATCAGCCACGTCGGCGGCCTGATGCAGCTGCCTTGCTCCGAGCACGATGCGAGATCGGGGGCACGTAGCTGTCATCGCTCGTCTCCGGAGTAGCGAAGAGCTCGGGCGAGTCGCTGGACTCCCAAGCATCGACGCTACTGCCGAAGGAGACGCTGGGGAAGCGGGTGGCAGACCTAGCCCTTGCCACATCGACGCCATGGCCGCCTCCTCTGGGGCAGCACTCTAGCCGGCGTCCTTCCGCATCGAAGACCTTGAAGAACATCAGGGAGGCACCATCGTATTCGAAAGAAATCATGAGGGCACCTCCTATTCGGCAGACCCGGGCAATCTCGCCCCAGCCCTGGGTCATGTAGACCTTGCCCGGAGCGACGACTTCAACCTCCGCTTCGGTCGCCGGGGTACCACAGTCGGTGTGCTGCAGCCAGATCTCGAGAGGCCCCATTGGTGGCATCTCGAAGGCGAAGAAAGGAGGAAAGCAGATCTAGGAGCTTGGAGGCATGGCGGCGTGGAGTACGAGCTCGCGAGAGGAGTCCACGGCATGGACTCCAGGAGTAACGACGCCCACCGCCGTGACTCGTCGTTGTTGCTGACGGCGCGGTTAGCGCCGCTCGGCGTCTTCTTCTCTAGGGCCCTCAGCCCGGGCATATAGAGGTAGCGGAAACCCAGGAGGTGGCCGCTCGTACCAGGGCCTCGACGTCTCTAGCCGAGCAACCTCGTCACGGCGGCCGGGGACCGTCCATTTCTTCGGCGGGAGCGGGTCGGGCCCCTCTCGGCTGAGAACCGGCGGATTGGTGGCATTGGCGACAAGATGGAGAAGGAGCGAGTGGAGCAAGAAGAGATGGACTGCGGGGGCTCACTCCTCTCCGTACTTATAGTCCAGAGGAGGCCAACCGTCTGCCTCCACGATCGCAGGTAATCATGACTCTTTTTGCATGCAGCAAGGACTCATCAAATCGGGCAATTACCGAGGCAGCATGGGGAAGCGGAGACGCCCATGTCCAATCAACCTCCATGCGGCGACCAAGGCCATAGGCTGTTGGGGCCTGCGGTGCTCCACACTTGCCCTTTCGTTTCTCCGCTAAGCCAAGTCCGAGCGCGCCTTGGGCCCGGGGGCTACTGTCAGCGTTCTGGGAATGGGGGTCCCTAGACTTGCCTGTCTGCGGCCTGCGGCGTGGCTCAAGCAGAGGCCTAGTATGGACCGTCTTCATCAACCCAACCTCAAGACCCTCGCGAGGGGCCAAGCCTCGCGGGGCAGACGATGCAAGGCTTCCTCAGGGGCGACCTCACCAGGCTGGCTCACAAGGAGGCGGAGAGATCAAGGCAGGGGTACCTTGCGAGGTGCTCATTACGCAAGCCATGACGATCGAGACTAGGCGAGCGCTAGCCTGCTCAGTGTCCTCGTTTCCTCTTTGGTGCAAAGGGGGCAAGCGCAGGCATGGAGTACCGAGGCATCAAGCAAAGGTTACCATTTCGGTACAGCGAGACCAAGACCAACAGAGCGGCAGGACGGAGGTCACCATGGAGCCCAAGCCGGTGTCATCGCTAGTGCCTTTGGCAGTAAAAGACCAACTTTAGTTAGGATAACTTGTACTAGTTGTTCCCCTTCAAAATGGTTGTTGTGGCTCCCTTCCCGCGCAATATTTGGGAAGAAGACCAGGGCCTCTATAAATAGAGATAGCCACCACAGTAGAGATGACATATAGAGACGATCGAATCCACCCAAGTACAACACCACACCAGCTCAAGAACACCTCTCGCATGGTTGTTCGCCCTCTGTACTATTCATCATCAACCCCTGAGGCAATCCACCACCACACAAACTAGAGTAGGGTATTACACCACAACGGTGGCCCGAACTAGTATAAACCTTGTGTCCCTTGTGTTGTTCATCGTGTGGTTTAGATTGATGGAAAGGCGTTGGGATGCGGATCGGTAGGAAGTAGATCTTCGCGCGCACCCCAGAGTTTGAACCTTAAGGGTTTTGGCATAACCCGATATCCGACAGAAGTTAGCAAGGCAATGAATAAAGGTGCTCCTTCCAAACGGAGGGCCTCTACATATTCTACTCCTCCACCCCCAAGATGTTTTGCAAGACAACACGTGCATAGACACTCAACGTAGCTGTGTTGATGATGAGCACGTCTGCCCTAGTGCACCATCATAGGTGCTCCCTCTAACTTGGCACTGTTATATGTGGTTGCATGTTATATATGATGTCTAGCTTGTGTTGCTTGTAATTTTTTTGAATTCCATCTGCTTACTTTACACATTATACTTGTGAATAAGACATGTGTTCCTATTTCTAGAACATACAATATCTGTCTAGCACACCATGTTCTTACATCAAAGTACTACTGTTGTGTAACCCGCAACAATCACTTATCATAAGACACGTTTGACTTGGGAGTGTGATATAGGTTACATCTCACATTCTTTTCTAGCTTGTACTACTTCTAATTTGTTGAAATGGCACTTATGAAGAGATAGTTTTAACTTAGTAGAGTGATATTCCTTGCATCTTTCATATGGTGTCTAGCTTTCATTGCTTCTAATTTGTTGAAATGACTTCTCCTTAGTTACACATCATAAGCTATGAATATGCAATGTTGTGAATATGCAATGGCACTAATGATGAGAGACCTTTAACTTGGTATTGTGATGTTGTTTGCATCTTGCATATGATTATTTCTTGTACTGCTTCACATTTGTTTAAACGCCATTTATGATGAGACACTGTTAACTTGGCAGAGCGATATTTGTAGCATCTTTCACATGGTGTCTACCTTCCATTTCATTGCTTCTAATTTAGTGAAATGTCTTCTACTTAGTTTACATCATAGTTCTGCTTATCTCATGCTGTCCTATTTTTCGTACATATTACATCCTCCTATCATGTGGTTGTCTAACATCAAAGTTTAGTTCGTCTGTATCACGCATCAATTTGTTCTGAAGAACTAAATTGTTATTCATTTTTCTTGTTGGCCTGACTTAACATGGCACAGAGAAAGAGGAAGCAACACATAATGAGAGGGAATGGGAAGCGGAAGAATCATGTAGATTCTGCAAGTACTGATGGTGCAATAGAAGGTTAAAGTCCAGCAGAAAATTCTACCAACAGGGTATCCCGTGCTAAACGAGCTGCAGAACAAGCCAAACAGAAACAAATAGCTGCCACCAAACAAGCAAAGATAGCCCTAGTTGTTGCAACATCTTCCACAGTACCACCAGCTACACGAGTTACTCGTTGGTCAAATCAGCTAGCAGCACATTCCCAAGCTACCCTGCCACCTGACACTTCATCCGAAGCACTCTTTGACACAAGATAAGTTGGCAAGATCAGATGAACTTTGTGAGCTTCAATAGCAAGAAGGTAGTTGCTGGAGTCAAGTTACAGTTGCATACTTCTTTATATGTAGTCTCACAGTTTGATGTACACTAACACTTCCTATGTTCATTGTTGGACGAGCACCTAGGCGCAAGAGGAAACAAACATCATGGATAATGCTCGATAGGTTAACTAAATCTAGAGGAGGAAGAATGGAGATCCGTTTTGAGGCAGGTTTAAAAAGGCCACGTGATGCTACAGAGTCAGGCAAGTTAATATCAGATGCAGCGATTGCCGTTAGGTATCATGTACGTATCCTCCCAACATGGATTCAGTACAGGAATGACAAAGACGAAACCCAGTTCAACACCTTCCTCGACCATTTATCTGTAAGTACGGTTATGTATGGAAACTAGTAATATCGTCTTGCTCTGTCCCAACACCGTCCGCAAAACTGGTCGGGCACTTGTTCCCCTTGGGAAGACGTTCGTACCAGAATGACATGTTCTCGTCGAAGCATGCGTCAGTCATTTTATGTTTTACCTTCATCTCCAGAGCCATGAGCGTTACTTTCAGGTGGGTATCCTCGAGCCTGCATCCTTCATACAATGGAGTAACCGTGTCTATCTCCAGTTGATCCAGCTTGGCTTTGTCTTGGGCGGCAGCTCTTGCGTTACCCGTCTGCTTGAGAAGCAGCTCTTGAATAGGAGGGTCCTGCACCCAGCCCATCGATGGTCCATTGTCGTCTACTCCGACATCTTCATCTTCATGATCATGCCTTTCGTCTGCTCCGGCATCTTCATCATCATCATGTCCGGCATCTTCTACATGATGACTGTGTACTGCATCTACTTCGTGATCATGTCCTGGAGATTATTCGTCTTCTCGCCCGGCCTTGCCGTGGTTGTCTTGCTGCCCTTCCTCATTTCTTGCCCGACCCCCATGGACGACTTCATAATCATCTTCATCATCTTGCCACCGATAGACATCCATGAAACCACGCAAGAGCAGGTGGTCCCGCACCTGTACGGAATTCGGGTCCATAAGGCTCCTCAGCTTGCATCTTCGACAAGGACATCTTATCTCCGTCTCATTCTTTTGAAGCATCTCGGCCTTCGCGGAGCTCAAAAACCTATTCATGATTCCTTCGGTCATCGTGCAGACCATGGTCACCTACGGGGTAGAGCAAAACGATATTTTAGAACCAAGAAAAAATTTGGCATGACTTTGCCTAAAAATAGGACCAAAAAGAATGCATAGTGCCAAAATTCTCGCCGAAACGGAAATGAATCAACATTCCGGCAAAATATTGGCAACTATCGCATTTCAAATACCGGTACCTGCAAACACAAACATATATGCAACACCACAAACATATGCAACACCACAAACATACATAGATCTAGATAGGCAATAAAAAGTGCATGTGCACGTTGTTGGAGGGAGAAAAATAGTAGATCTACAACATAAAGAAAGCTTTCCCCTTACTTACCTATCAAAAAAGGTAATTTAACCACTTAATTTGGATGAATCTATGGTACAAATGAGGTCAGGATGAGGAGGCAGCCAAGACAAGCTTGGAGGAGGAGGTGGAGAGAATGAAGTGGGGAAAGTGAGTGTGTACGTGGCTGTCCAAAATATCTAGCTGGTCCTAGGTTACTAATGGCGAACCACCTACAAATGCGCCATTAGTAACCCTGGTTACTAATGGCGCACCAGCTGGCTGTGCGCCATTAGTAGTTTTGAAAAAAAATTATAGTAGTGGCGCACTGGGTGGCTGGTGCGCCATTACTAGTTAAAACTAGTAATGGCGCACTGTGCCCTGGTGCGTCATTAGTATTTTTGGAAAAAAAGTTTGTTACTAGTGGCGCACCATGGGTGTGGTGCGCCATTAGTGTCTATCACAGTAATGGCGCACCAACACATGGTGCGCCACTGCTATATAGTAGTGGCGTGCGACATGTCTGGTGCGCCATTAGTGTCCATATCATCTATAGCCCTTTTCCTAGTAGTGATGGATTCAGTACATGAATGACAAAGACAAAACCCAGTTCAACACCTTCCTCGACCATTTATCAATAAGTATGGGTATGTATGGTAATTAATAATATTGTCTTTCTCTGTCCCATACTTTCTAGGTTGCTGATAATGAGACTCCCATAATTTTCAACATATGAGGTTCAAGTTGGATAGCCAAGATGATACAACTAGACAAGCTTGCACCCATGTTTTCAAGTCTGCTCTGCGACAATATCGGTATAACTTGAGGAAAACTCACTTGGAAGGCAAGGCTAACAGTGAACTTGCCCAAACATCTCTAGTGGAAAATATATCAGATGAAGACTGGAGAGGCCTCGTTAAACACTGGTCTGATCCGAAGTATCAGGTAAATTATATATATGTGATCAAATCACATGTTGAAGTCCTATTTACGCATGTGCCACACAAATCTTCTTGTAGGTGAACTGTTCGAAGAACAAGGCCAACCGTACGAAAGTTAAATTCCAACAGATGATAGGATCTCGTAGCTATATTGCACACCGCGAGGCTCTTGTAATTAGCTGCTGTTACACTCTTTTCATTGTACCATATTATTAGATCTATATTGACTTGTTCCAAATGCAGAGGAAATCCCGCAAGGACCAAAAAGTACCTGAACCGAATGTTGTGGGAATCTTCAAGGACTGTCACACCAGCAAGAAGAAGGGCATGACTATACCAGTCAAAGCCGTTGTTTTAAGTCCTTAATCCTCATGCGTTTAACTACTACTTACTCTGACTTTTTCCTTGAACTGCATGGTTTGCAGCCAATGTCTATTATTGTTTTCAAATTTATACACAATTGTCTTAGCGTATCATTGCACCTTACAAGGCTTAAAAGAGAGGAGTGATGTTCCTTTGATCTTGACCTGTAATCTAGTTCCGTGATGGACTTGCCCACACAACGTTACAATTGCCTGTTTTTCTGTTCTCGGTTGTTTTGTGATATCAATGATGTCATACTATGCTTACCGTATTATACACTTTGTCTCTTTATCCTTAGTTGTCAATAATGTGAAGAAATAGACAATACATTAGCGATGGTACATGGTCATATGTTTGGAACCTGGTATTATTATGTACTTTGCAGTAAAATGCAACTAATATTTTACATGGATTCACTAGAATAAGTTATGTACATAGACCAAAGCTATTTTGTTTGGTTTTGCTACCTCCTTAATATCTTCTGTTCTGGTACTACTAATATAAAAACTCAACTTTTCAGCAAGCTATGGAAAAAATGGTGGAACCTCCACCTTCTGAAGGTGGCGAGGCAACTATAACCGCAATGTCAGCTCTTCCTGCAGTGGGTCAGTACATGTCCACTAATAGTGCCAAAAGCACGTTCCTCCGTAATACTTGGTTGGTTGTTAAGGCAATCTCATCCAAACTGCCTCATGATCAAGATATGCAAGCTCAAAACAATGTTATATCTGCGCTCCAGACACAAGTCCATTCCCTAACAGAGACCCTTTGTGAAACAAGGACAGACATTGTTCGACATCGTCAAGATATGCATGGTTTTGAAACCAGACTATCAGACATTTGCTATGTTGTTCAGGAGCCTAAGAGAAATGAAGGCAAAGGTTATGGTGCTCCATCAGACAATACAACATGAAAACATAACAGTCAGGTCAAATGAACTAAGCTTCTGAACTTCTGGTGGTGCATTTATCTGCCAGACTGTTAACTTTTATGAAAACCTTCCTTTTGTTTTATAGTTGTAATTTGTTTTGTTCTAATACAAAATTTGTTCTTAACATGCAGCCACCGGCTGAAGAAAATAGCAAGCCATTTTTGTATGTTGTAGGGTGTTCCCTAAATTTGCACATGTGGCGATCTTTGATGCCGAGTGGATGTAATCTATGTAATCACCTTAATAGCCTACGTTAGTTTCGGGCTTATTTATTTCCTAGTCTTCTTTTTCCCTAGTTTGCTAGTAGCCGCAACAACAACGGGCCATATACGGACCATGGTAACCTTGACCCTGCTACGGGCCGTAGGATCCATGTGTCTCCTACGGGCCGTCGATAAATGGGCCTCCAATAGGGCCGTAGAATCGGTGGGCCTTGGGCAATCAGATAAATGGGTCTACATGGGCTGTAAATAGGCGTAATTGGTATTGGCCCAGCACGGTAACCGGCCGTTAACAGGTCGGAGGACAGCAAAGCCTTAATTTTGTCACAGAATGACGGGTCGTTAATGGGCCAGAACATAGGATGGGCTAGAAATGGCACAACGGGTTAACAAGCAAGAAATGGGCTGACTCTTGCCATGGTCCAAATTTGGCCCATTAGGGGAACATGCCAGTAATGGACCGGAAGTAATCGAGGGCCAGAAAGGAGCCCAAGAACGTGTGGGCCGTCAGTAGGCCGAAAGCTAACACGGGATGGAAACGGCCCATGTGAATCATGGGTCGTTAACAGGTAAAAAGAAATTTACTGTTCGTTATGGGCTAGAGTCACCGTGGGCCTCTAAAGGGCCTAAAGATACGAAATCCTCATATGGGCTGAAAGACATCATGGGCCATACATGGGCCGAAAGTGAAACGGGCTGGTGTTATATTCGAAAGCCCACATGACATTGTTGGGCCGATTTTGGTTAGGCCCTAAAGGGTCGTGTATTACCGGGCCGTAAAATGGGTTATTTGCGAAGAGACCGTTAACAGGCTTTTCATGGGGCAGCCCGCAGACTTTTGACCAAGTCAAACGGGCCGGCCTTTGTAAGCTAAATGGGCCAGTGGTGGGCCGTCGCACGTGTCGACATATCATAGGTGCCTATCTGACCCACTAACGAGCTGGCACGTGTTTCCTCCGGCCAATTAGAATTTTACACGTGGAAATTTCCCATTGGTCCGGGTTGTTAATGGGTTATCGGATCCAAAACCGAACCCGATAGCTTAACGGCGTCCCGTTACGGTGGATGCCACATGTCAGTCACCCTTGACGAAAGCACTTCTGTGACGCGTGATTTATCGTCATGGAAGTGGACACTTCCGTGATGATAATTTTGGTAATGTCATGGAACACTTCTGCGACAGCACAGGTATGACTATCTTGATTCTGTCATAAAATTGTCATGGATGTACATGCATGACAAAAAACGCGACCTACTGTGACAAACACGTAACATCACGGAAGTGTAATTTTTTTAGCATTGGAGTCCTCTCAACACCACCTCCTGAGGATCAAGCCTAAAGATCTGCATAGCACTATGCATTTTCAAGCTTTTTGGTAACTTGTTGCCAAAGGGGGAGAAAGTGTATAGATCATAGGCTTTGAGGGAGAGAGAGATTTGCTTCTTTTGCTACTTATTTGCTTGTTTGCTTGGTTGATACTTTATGTTTATGTGTGTGAGATACTTTGTATGGTCATGTGTTTGATCATATCATGCCTAATGCTTGTGCTTGGAGGATGATATTCTATATCTTTAATGTATGATCATTTACTTTGCCTTGGTGATGAGTGCTTGTTCCTATTGTTTATCATTTGGAGCGCTCCACCAAGATGTATGTGACATGGAAGAGGAACCCATGATCCTAATTGGTTGTGCAT
The DNA here is from genome assembly GCF_002162155.2 of Triticum dicoccoides. Taxonomy (NCBI): domain Eukaryota; kingdom Viridiplantae; phylum Streptophyta; class Magnoliopsida; order Poales; family Poaceae; genus Triticum; species Triticum dicoccoides. The sequence continues at coordinate 372,998,561 of NC_041387.1, forward strand.
TTGCATTCAAAAGCAAATCTTAAATAATGCACATATTTAGGGGGAGCTCTTACTTATCACATACTTCTCAAAGCGATGATGTTTTTCGTTCTTATATCCTTTATCGAAGCTTTGATCTATATGTTGTCCTCAATTAACAAAAAGGGGGAGATTGAAAGTGCAACTAATCCCTTGGTGGTTTTGGTAATTCTTAACAACATATAGCTCATTGAACTAACGCTCTTTCAACATGATCATTTAAAAAGTTCAATGATTGGCATAGCATGGACTAGAGATGTGGACCCCTCAAAATGCTAAGGACACATATTGGCAACAAGCTCAAGACTCTACATTTTCTTTTTAGTGATCCAAGATCACATTGAGTCCATAGGAAAGCCGATACTATTAAAAGGGGATGAGGTGTTGCTTAATGACTTGCTTGCTCAAAATTCTTAGTGATATGCTCCAAAACCCTCAACCCCTATCTCATTTCCACATATGTCCTGAACCTAAAAGTCAAACTCGGCCCCACCGATTTGATATATCCGGCGCCACCGAGTTCATTTGACAAAGCCACTAACACAAACCCTAGTCACTTCAGTTTCACCGATAGGGATCTCGGTCTCACCGAGATGGGATTGCAAACTCCCTGTTTCCTTTTCATAATGTTTCGGTCCCACCAAATTGAGTGAATCGGTCCCACCGAGTTCGCAATGCAAACTCCCTATTTCCTTTTCGTAAAGTTTTTCTCCCACCGAAATGAGTGAATCGGTCCCATCGAGTTTGCCTGACCAACTCTCTATGTGCCTATTGTCGGTGTCAAAACCAACAGATCTCGGGTAGGGGGTCCCAAATTGTGCGTCTAAGGCTAATGGTAACAGGAGGCGGGGGACACAATGTTTACCCAAGTTTGGGCCCTCTCTATGGAGGTAATACCCTACTTCCTGCTTGATTGATCTTGATGAATATGAGTATTACAAGAGTTGATCTACCACGAGATCGTAATGGCTAAACCCTAGAAGTCTAGCCTATGAGGTTGTGATTATCACTACTAGGAAAAGGCCTACTAGTGGCGCACCAGTTTTGCCTACTAATGGCGCACTACTGGTGCGCCACTAGTACCACGCCACCAGTATTTTTTACTAATGGCGCACCATAGGTGCGCCATTAGTATCTGGTATACTAATGGCGCACCACTGGTGCGCCATTAGTATAGGCCACGGTGCGCCATTAGTATAGGCCACTGGTGCGCCATTAGTATAGGCCACGGTGCGCCATTAGTATTTTTGAATTTTGAAGGCGGGAAAATTGTGACGCCCGGGTAATCAAGCTACAATAACCCTCTGGTAATGATGCCATGTCACCATGATTACCGTTGTTAATCTCGTGTTAGTTCGAAACCGTTTCAAATTCAAATTCAAAATCTAGTCAAACGGTAAAAGTTTTGAAAAGTCAAATCTAAAATGTTCAAAGTGTAGCAAATAAATCATAGATGATTATGGTGGTGGATCCAAATTAACATACAATGTTTAAGTGCATTAGATAATAGGAACAGTCGCTGAAACAATAATTTAAACGTCTCTTAAATAATTAAATTATTAAAAACTACTTTTTATAACTACAAGAATAATTGTGGCAGTGGTATAAATACTATCAGTAATTTAGGTGCTAACTATATGTTTTACAAAACTAAAACAATTAGGGTAATAAAATTAATACAGAAAAAAAGAAGCACCCCCCCGCTGGGCCTACCGGCCCAGCTAGCCAGCCGGCCGGCCCAGCTGGCCACTTCGCCTCTGGCCTACGAGGCCACCTCCCCCGAACCCTAACCCTCACCCGATCCCCACTTCCCCCCCACTCTCCCCTCACTCCCTGATCCAAATCGGGATCGAGGCGACCACGCCCCCGACCCCGACGACATCGCCCCTACGCACATCGCCGTCCTCGGCGCCCCCCCATCGGAGCACCACCCCCA
>NC_041387.1:373000524-373001334 GCF_002162155.2 Triticum dicoccoides
CCTCGCCGTCCCGCTACCCCATCGGTCGCCCGCGACGCCGCCGCCGGTTCCCGTCGTCACCACGCCGGCGCCCCCAATCCGCCTGGACCTCGCCGGAACGCTCCCCCGCCGGACTGCCTCCCGCTCCGCCGCGACGTCCTCCTCACCCCCACTGCCTAGACCCTACGTGTGACGCCCGGGTAATTAAGCTACAGTGATCCTCTGCTAATGGTGCCACGTCACCTCGTTTATAGTTGCTAATCTCGAGTTAGTTCGAAACCGATTCAAATTCAAATTCAAAAATAGGCAAACAATAAAAGTTTTCAAATATTAAAACTAAAATGTTCGGAGTGAACCAAATATTGCATAGATAATTATGGTGGAGAAACAACACTTTTATAAAATGTTTAAATACTGTTAAATGAATAAAAGAGTAGCAAAAACAATTATTTTAATGCTTTAAAAATAATAAACATTTTCAAAACTAAATTGTTATAAGTATTAAACTATTGTGGCAGTGGCATAATTTGTAAAATCCTATTTAGGTGCCACTTTGGTAATTTACTAAAACTAAAATAATAGGAAACTAAGAGAAAGCAAAGTATATAAAAAAACAGAAAACAAAACTAACAAAAAAAAGAGAAAGAGAAGCCCCCCCCCTGGACCGCGGCCCAGCTGGCCACCAGGCCGGCCAGGCCGGCCCACCCCGGTCCCCCCCCCCATAACCCCCTGGGCGACCGAACCCTAGCCCGACACCCCCCCACTTCCCCCACGATCCCCTTCTCTCCCCCACCGGTCTGGATCGGGATCGGCCCCGATCCCGTCGACCCC
>NC_041387.1:373001344-373064784 GCF_002162155.2 Triticum dicoccoides
GCACCTTCGGCGGCCATCTGGCCCGCTGCCCTCCTCGACCGGCCCCCTGTGAGCCGTCGCCTCCCCGCCTGCTCCCGCATGCTCTGACCGCCCCGCTCTCCTCCTCTCGCGCGCGACCTTGCCGCGCTGAACGCCGTCTCCGCCTCCCGTGGCGCCGCCCTCCGTTCCCTTGGCCGGCGTCGTGGCCGCCGGCGGCCACGCCCGTGGCTGCCCCCCTGCCTGTCGATCTGGGCGCTCGCCCAGTCGGGCGCCGATGCCCAGTGCCCGCACCCACGACAGCCGCAGCGCCCGCAAACCCACTAGGCCCCTCTGGGCCCATGACAAACGGGGCCCACGCCCTAGAACAAGAATTAAAAAAAAGATTTAAAAAATAGAAAAATAAATAAATAATTAAAATAATTAAAATATCTATTAATTAATTAAAGAATTAATTAACTTAATTAATCCTGATTAGACTAATTAATCATTTAATTAACCTGACTAATCTACTAATTAGATTAATTAATTTAGTTAGTTAGTTATCAGTCAATGACATGCAGGACCCACCGTCAGGTTGACCAGTCAACCCTGTTGACTGCTGACATCAGCATGACATCATGCTGATGTCATTAATCTATTTTTTGAATTAATTTAACTAATTAATTAAATTCTAGGAATTAATAAAATCTTTAGAAAATCATATCTTTTAATCCGTAACTCGGATTAAAATATTTTCAACATGAAAGTTGCTCAGAACGACGAGACGAACCCGGATACGTAGCCTGTTCGTCCACCACACACTCCTAACATATCAAACACGCAACCTTCCCCCTTCGGATCATCTGTCCGAAAACACGGAACACCGGGGATACTTTCCCGGATGTTTCCCCCCCTTCACCAGTATCACCTCCTACAGCATTCACCTCTAGCACCGCGTATTGCCATGTTACGCTTTGTGATACTTTGATTGCTCTGTTATTTATTGTGTTCCCCCTCCGTTACTTCTTTCCGGTAGACCCCGAGACTGCCGGCGACCCCCAGTTTGACTATGGTGTTGACGATCCCTCCTTGCCAGAGCAACCAGGCAAGCCCCCCCTTTGATCACCAGATATCGCCTACTCTTCTCTATACTGCTTGCATTAGAGTAGTGTAGCATGTTACTACTTTCAGTTAATCCTATACTGCTGCATAGCCTGTCCTTGCTACTACTGTTGTTAACTTTACCTGCTATCCTACTGCTTAGTATAGGATGCTAGAGTTCCATCAGTGGCCCTACACTCTTGTCCGTCTGCCATGCTATACTACTGGGCTGTGATCACTTCGGGAGGTGATCACGGGTATATACTATATACTTTACACTATTACATTACCTGTGGTACTGTTCGGAGATGGGGGCTGAAAGGACAGGTGGCTCCATCCCGGTAGAGGTGGGCCTGGGTTCCCGCCGGCCCCCAACTGTTACTTTGTGGCGGAGCGACAGGGAAGGTTGAGACTACGTGGGTGAGAGGTGGGCCTGGCCCTGTTCGGCGTTCGCGGATATTTAAAACGCTTAACAAGATCTTGGTATTTGATCTGAGTTGGCTACGAGCCTATACGCACTAACCATCTACGTGGGAGTAGTTATGGGTATCCCGACGTCGTGGTATCAGCCGAAGCACTTCAGACGTCAGCGACGGAGCGGCGCGCGCCGGATTGGACTGGAACGCCTGCTAGGCTAGGTCTGCTTCCGGCCGCCCTCGCAACGTGCAGGTGTGCTATGGGCGATGGGCCTAGACCCCTGTGCGCTTAGGTTTAGACCGGCGTGCTGGCCTCTTTGTTTTGCCTAGGTGGGGCTGCGACGTGTTGATCTTCCGAGGCCGGGCATGACCCAGGAAAGTGTGTCCGGCCAAATGGGATCAAGCGTGTTGGGTAAGATGGTGCACCCCTGCAGGGAAGTTAATCTATTCGAATAGCCGTGATCTTCGGTAACAGGACGACTTGGAGTTGTACCTTGACCTTATGACAACTAGAACCGGATACTTAATAAAACACACCCTTCCAAGTTCCACAGACAACCCGGTGATCGCTTTTCCACAGGGCGACGAGGGGAGGATCGCCGGGTAGGATTATGCTATGCGATGCTACCTACAGATGCTACTTGGAGATGCTGCTTGGAGATGCTACTTGGAGGACTTCAATCTACTCTCTTCTACATGCTGCAAGATGGAGGCTGCCAGAAGCGTAGTCTTCGACAGGATTAGCTATCCCCCTCTTATTCTGGCATTCTGCAGTTCAGTCCACTGATATGGCCTCCTTACACATATACCCATGCATATGTAGTGTAGTTCCTTGCTTGTGAGTACTTTGGATGAGTACTCACGGTTGCTTTCTTCCCCCTTTTCCCCCCTTTCCTTTCTTTCTGGTTGTCGCAACCCGATGCTGGAGCCCAGGAGCTAGATGCCATCATCGACGACGACTCCTACTACACCGGAGGAGCCTACTACTATGTGCAGCCCGCTGACAACGACCAGGAGTAGATAGGAGGATCCCAGGCAGGAGGCCTGCGCCTCTTTCGATCTGTATCCCAGTTTGTGCTAGCCTTCTTAAGGCAAACTTGTTTAACTTATGTCTGTCCTCAGATATTGTTGCTTCCGCTGACTCGTCTATGATCGAGCACTTGTATTCGAGCCCTCGAGGCCCCTGGCTTGTATTATGATGCTTGTATGACTTATTTATGTGTTAGAGTTGTGTTGTGATATCTTCCCGTGAGTCCCTGATCTTGATCGTACACATTTGCGTGCATGATTAGTGTACGATTGAATCGGGGGCGTCACAAGTTGGTATCAGAGCCGACTGCCTGTAGGAATCCCCTTCCCAACTCTTTGGCCGAAGTCGAGTCTAGACATTACAAAACTTTTACTAACATGGCTGTGTGCCTTACGGGCCCACGTCGCCATTGGGTGGTACTAGGATCTTTTACTCCTCGACCTTTACTCTGGGATTCTGAACTCTCTTCTATTCGGGTTAAACGATTTTTGCTAAAAATCTAACATTAGGATCTCGTTGTCACTTTCACCCCGGAGAGCCCCTAATTATTGATGATCGTCTGCTGCACCAGAAGACCCCGAAGATACTCTCCGCTGTTAACCCGAGAACTTGTGTTCATCGCGTTTGCAATTCCCCTTCCACCGTCAACCCTTATGGATAACTACTTGAAGTTATTCTTACATTCATCCCCAGTTGGTCTTGTTATTACAAGATACCCCGAAACACTCGTCGTTGTTTCGATAATCCTTTGAGCTTACTGCCTCGCTGTTCATTGACACCTGAATACCCCTCCGGTTAATTCTCGCACTTGTTGAGTATCCGCTCATCCCCCCAGTTGTTCATGTGTTACACAAAAGTCTTCGAAATACCATTCGATATTCCAAAAATCCTCAGCAACCTATTGCTCTGGAATTTCTTGTTTGCTTTCAATATGATTAATCCCATAAGTATAGTATTCATATTGGCATCCTTCATCACCATCATTTTTGATTCCGTTGATTCAATATGTTGTGAATGTTCACAATCATCAGTCGAGTCCTAGGATTATCTTTCCGGCTCAGACGTCATTTTGAACATGAGCTGGTTCTCGACCAAACTATCTGTCGTCGATTGTTGCTCTGGTATATTCAATTGATCCATCCTTGATCAGAACGTCTGCTTCTGATCCCTTGTTTTGGAAATCATAATTCCTTTGCATTTAAGCTTTGAATTATTCAAATGATTCCATAACCTGTTGCATTCGCATTCTTTCTTCCTCTGATTGGGTATCAATACTCACCTCAGCTCCACTGTGGATCGCCTTATCCACTGTTGGATTATTATATCCGACAGTGTCCTTCATAATTAATCACCTTGTGAGTCCTTCTCCGATACATAATGCCTTTGTTAAATTGTATCCTTTCCTTTTGTCATCCATGCTCTGCTTTCGAGCTGGTGATACTTACTCTTGAAGCTTATGGTATATGTTCGCAAGAAGCCCCGATGGGATTGAACCAACGCCTTCCCTCATCGGTGTGAACCCGAAAGATTTCACGAGTCATACTTATCTGGTATTGCACCAGGTAAAACCTTCAACAACTAATGTCATCTTCGAAATACGAGAGGTGAATGGAAGATTATGCATTGAGGAAGTGGGAGTCGACCTTGAACTTTGTGTTCATGCCCATGGACGCGATGTATATCCTATCATGGAAGCTTCTTGTAATAATAACTATTTCCTTGATAACTAACATATGGTATCTGTGAATTGATCCCTTGCAACCGTGGTTCCGACCATGATTGTTCTTCTTTGATTCCATTTCTCGGACAAGTTAAAACAATTGTCTTCTATGGATCAATACACCAGTCCAACCTTTACTTTGATCTTGTGTCGAGTATTACCCCCCTGGTATCTCGAGATTATCATGGAACTGCATAACTTCTTATGAGTTCTTCATCAAGTGTTACCTTCCCACTGATTCCAATTTTTCACGGGCTCTGAGTTATTATACACTCAAAGACACCGATAACTGAACCAAGTCCGCACTACGGTTCAACAACTCTTCAGTGATCTTCGTTAAGTACGAGTTTGTACCCGATCATGTCATTCCTAGCCTGCTCTGCTATATCTATTCGTGTTGATTTTAACTGTGCTACCTGGTCCTTCTTCTCGGAGCACAATTTTTGACGATGAGCTAAGCTTACGTCAATTTTCCTCATCATGTCATTTTGCCTTGAACAACAAACTTGGTTTGGAGTTTATGACGTACCCGTGACTCCAATAACCTTTCGCTTCATCATTCCTTTGACTTGAGGTCATCGCCGATCGATTACACCTTCATGAAATCTCTAGACAAAGGTGTAGTGATCATCAACATTCTGGGGTCTTCCAAGATATCTATCGAATTCTTGATGAGAAACAACATCCTTTGCCCTCGATGGTTTGGGTTATCATCCACAACATTATTGCATTCCCTCCAACACAAAATTTGTTCCTGTTTTGTGTTGATCCTTGAGTTCCTTTCTATCCTACTTATGTTATGACTCTACCGTGGAGTATTACCATCTTTGATGTCAAGAATGTTGTGAGGATTGCTCCACCTCTTCAGAATTCTTGCTATAATGATACTTCTCACCATCATCATTCTTTCTTGGTCCTCGTGTTGATTTCAACCGGGGTACCCACAAGTGAACGGTGTTGTTTGGATTCTGCCCTCCTAGCAACCCTCTTAATGGTCGACCGTTCATTCTTAGACTATTAATTATTGAATCACCATTCCGACATTGGTCGTGCAACCCAACCCATATTTTGGGCGCACCTTTCAATCAATGTTTAATTGTGTATGTCTCCCTTGAGCTTACTTCCTTATATCATTTGGTATGACAAATGTTATCTCCTTATCCACATAATTGTGGAGATCCATCTTTTGGATACCTCGATGAGTTATCGCTGGGTCCATCAGTCACCTCCTCATCCTCTTCTTGATTTAATGATGAACTCTTGTTTCGGAACTCGCTTCCATAGTTCAATTCCCGAGAATCTTATACTGTCATCTCGACAATTTGTGTTGCACCTTTCTTCTCAGGCATCCCGAGTCTGAGTTATCTTAACACCAATCAGATCTGAATCTCGGCCAGATATGACAATTGGAACATATTTCCATGAGATATAACATTGGCCTTTATATGACCCGGTAAGGTGATGCCATGCCCAGCACCCCTGGCCGGAGCCCTATTGTTATAGTTCCCATTTTAGCAAGGGTAGCCATTCTTCCATTAGGAAATAGTAAGGCTTATTCTATAAGCTGTTCCTGATGGATGCTTGTGTATCCAAAGTTCGACCTTTGCTTGAAGGCCATGTCAATGCTATCTCGAAGCATGTCGTTGGTACTTCGATCTTCAAAATGCTAAATTTTCTTTATCAATTAACCAAACATCATTGTATGGGTAATGTCATGAAATTTCTCTCCCCTACCTAAAGAGTTTACTACATTATATCCTGTCATGGATATCATGCTCTGCTCGTCCTTCTGAAGGATATACCTTTGAAATATGTGTTTAAACACATTTTCCTTTCCATTGTTCTGTTTAATATGATAATCATATTTTCATTCCATTTGTGGGGTTAACGTTTCTTGTGATCTATATGATCTAAGCAGTGATATTCTCCTGCTTATGTTAACACCTTGACGCACAACTCTGTCAGTAAGACCCTGTTACTATTGTTGAAAACATTTCGGTAACCACCGATGGATAAGAACTTTGCCTATTGGTCCGCCTCATTCAACGAGCAGGAATTGGTTCTCTTCGTCCCTCGCCCTTGGTACCGATGTTGTTGCCGACAGAACTGACGGGCTATCCTCTGAAATGCCTTACTTACATGATCGTGCAAGACGTCATCGCCCTTCTTACTTTTAAAACCACATGGTGGGCCCATAACCCACAGTTCCACAGGATCGAAATCTGACTCTCCTGTACACCCCCTGTTTCCAAAGTTATTCCTCCCGCGGGGACTCGTATGTAATTCGTGAGCCACCTTCCGATGAGATCATCAATTCTGCCATCGGACACAATAATTATTCCGTGGCTTTAAAACCACTTTCACCTTCTGACTAGGCATTGAACGATTGCCTGGCTGCCTGAAACTTCTTATTGTACCTTCCAACTTTACTCTCGATGTGTTTTATTTGTTCAACTCGAGAGGTACTCATATGCTCATTCATGGGTTAATCCCAGATCATTACCCTTATAACATACTATCGTTGCCAATATGCCTCGTTACCTATTCGTAAATACGATGAAGATCCCGAAGAAAGGATGCCGACTTCATCATGATGACCTGAAGTGGAGAAATGAAAACATCAATGTACTGGACCGTTCTCTTCGAGAAGAGCAAGCCAGAATGAGAAGACCCGCTAGATTCGTTACCAAACCTCCCCCCTTTCACTACCTCTTAAATCTTGGGACGAGATTTCTTGTAGTGGAGGAGAATTGTGACGCCCGGGTAATCAAGCTACAGTAACCCTGTGGTAATGATGCCATGTCACCACGATTACCGTTGTTAATCTCGTGTTAGTTCGAAACTGTTTCAAATTCAAATTCAAAATCTAGTCAAACGGTAAAAGTTTTGAAAAGTCAAATCTAAAATGTTCAAAGTGTAGCAAATAAATCATAGATGATTATGGTGGTGGATCCAAATGAACATACAATGTTTAAGTGCATTAGATAATAGGAACAGTCGCTGAAACAATAATTTAAACGTCTCTTAAATAATTAAATTATTAAAATATTAATTAATTAATTAAAGAATTAATTAACTTAATTAATCCTGATTAGACTAATTAATCATTTAATTAACCTGACTAATCTACTAATTAGATTAATTAATTTAGTTAGTTAGTTATCAGTCAATGACATGCGGGACCCACCGTCAGGTTGACCAGTCAACCCTGTTGACTGCTGACATCAGCATGACATCATGCTGATGTCATTAATCTATTTTTCGAATTAATTTAAATAATTAATTAAATTCTAGGAATTAATAAAATCTTTAGAAAATCATATCTTTTAATCCGTAACTCGGATTAAAATATTTTCGACATGAAAGTTGCTCAGAACGATGAGACGAACCCGGATACGCAGCCCCTTCGTCCACCACACACTCCTAACATATCAAACACGCAACCTTCCCCCTTCGGATCATCTGTCCGAAAACACGGAACACCGGGGATACTTTCCCGGATGTTTTCCCCCCCTTCACCAGTATCACCTCCTGCAGCATTCACCTCTAGCACCGCATATTGCCATGTTACGCTTTGTGATACTTTGATTGCTCTGTTATTCATTGTGTTCCCCCTCCGTTACTTCTTTCCGGTAGACCCCGAGACTGCCGGCGACCCCCAGTTCGACTATGGTGTTGACGATCCCTCCTTGCCAGAGCAACCAGGCAAGCCCCCCCTTTGATCACCAGATATCGCCTACTCTTCTCTATACTGCTTGCATTAGAGTAGTGTAGCATGTTACTGCTTTCAGTTAATCCTATACTGCTGCATAGCCTGTCCTTGCTACTACTGTTGTTAACTTTACCTGCTATCCTACTGCTTAGTATAGGATGCTAGAGTTCCATCAGTGGCCCTACACTCTTGTCCGTCTGCCATGCTATACTACTGGGCTGTGATCACTTCGGGAGGTGATCACGGGTATATACTATATATTTACACTATTACATTACCTGTGGTACTGTTCGGAGATGGGGGCTGAAAGGACAGGTGGCTCCATCCCGGTAGAGGTGGGCCTGGGTTCCCGCCGGCCCCCAACTGTTACTTTGTGGCGGAGCGACAGGGAAGGTTGAGACTACCTGGGTGAGAGGTGGGCCTGGCCCTGTTCGGCGTTCGCGGATATTTAAAACGCTTAACGAGATCTTGGTATTTGATCTGAGTTGGCTACGAGCCTATACGCACTAACCATCTACGTGGGAGTAGTTATGGGTATCCCGACGTCGTGGTATCAGCCGAAGCACTTCAGACGTCAGCGACGGAGCGGCACGCGCCGGATTGGACTGGAACGCCTGCTAGGCTAGGTCTGCTTCCGGCCGCCCTCGCAACGTGCAGGTGTGCTATGGGCGATGGGCCCAGACCCCTGTGCGCTTAGGTTTAGACCGGCGTGCTGGCCTCTCTGTTTTGCCTAGGTGGGGCTGCGACGTGTTGATCTTCCGAGGCCGGGCATGACCCAGGAAAGTGTGTCCGGCCAAATGGGATCAAGCGTGTTGGGTAAGATGGTGCACCCCTGCAGGGAAGTTAATCTATTCGAATAGCCGTGATCTTCGGTAACAGGACGACTTGGAGTTGTACCTTGACCTTATGACAACTAGAACCGGATACTTAATAAAACACACCCTTCCAAGTTCCACAGACAACCCGGTGATCGCTTTTCCACAGGGCGACGAGGGGAGGATCGCCGGGTAGGATTATGCTATGCGATGCTACCTACAGATGCTACTTGGAGATGCTGCTTGGAGATGCTACTTGGAGGACTTCAATCTACTCTCTTCTACATGCTGCAAGATGGAGGCTGCCAGAAGCGTAGTCTTCGACGGGATTAGCTATCCCCCTCTTATTCTGGCATTCTGCAGTTCAGTCCACTGATATGGCCTCCTTACACATATACCCATGCATATGTAGTGTAGTTCCTTGCTTGTGAGTACTTTGGATGAGTACTCACGGTTGCTTTCTTCCCCCTTTTCCCCCCTTTCCTTTCTTTCTGGTTGTCGCAACCCGATGCTGGAGCCCAGGAGCTAGACGCCACCGTCGACGATGACTCCTACTACACCGGAGGAGCCTACTACTACGTGCAGCCCGCTGACAACGACCAGGAGTAGATAGGAGGATCCCAGGCAGGAGGCCTGCGCCTCTTTCGATCTGTATCCCAGTTTGTGCTAGCCTTCTTAAGGCAAACTTGTTTAACTTATGTCTGTCCTCAGATATTGTTGCTTCCGCTGACTCGTCTATGATCGAGCACTTGTATTCGAGCCCTCGAGGCCCCTGGCTTGTATTATGATGCTTGTATGACTTATTTATGTGTTAGAGTTGTGTTGTGATATCTTCCCGTGAGTCCCTGATCTTGATCGTACACATTTGCGTGCATGGTTAGTGTACGATTGAATCGGGGGCGTCACAAAAATAGTAGTGGCACACTGTCTAACCCCCACCGTGCACCATTGCTATTTTTGAATTTTGAATGTGGATCTGGATCATGATTTTTTTGCCCATTTTTTGCTCGTTTTTCTGCACGATATTATTTCAAATTTTGTTCCCGTTTTTGGATCTTGTACGTTCTTTTGCCGTGTTCTTTTGCCGGAGAGGAGTTCGCCGGAGAGGAGGAGGAGGAGGTGACCGCAGAGGCGCTCGCCTACATCGCCGGAGAGGATGAGAAGGTCGCCGGAGAGGAGTTCACCGGAGCATCGGAGAGGAGGAAGGAGAAACCATGAGGGGATGGGAGGAGAGGAGGGAGGAGGAGCTCACCGGAGAGGAGGGAGGAGGAGCTCACCGGAGATGAGGGAGGAGGAGCTCACCGGAGAGGAGGGAGGATAAACCGTGAGGGGAGGGGAGGGGAGGAGAGGAGTGAGGTGGAGGTCGCCGGAGAGGAGGAGGAGGTCGCCGGAGAGGAGGAGGAGGAGGTCGCCGGAGAGGAGGAGGGTAGTATGGTGGAGGAGAGAAGGGAAGATGGAGTGGAGGAGAGGAGGAGATGGAGTGGAGGAGAGGTGGAGTGGAGGAGAAGAATGAAGAGGTAAGGAGGAGATACACTGTCCGTGTGCCATTTTTTTGGTTAAACTAGTAATGGCGCACCACCCCACGGTGCGCCATTACTAGTTTTGAAAAAAAAATTGAATTTTTTTCCGAAAAAAACTTAGTAGTGGCGCACGAGTGGACAGTGCGCCATTACTAGTTAGAACTAGTAAGGGCGCACTGTCCACAGGGGCGCCATTACTAACAATTTTTTTATTATTTTTTTAAAACTTCTAATGGCGCACCACACACTAGGTGCGCCATTAGTAATATATTACTAATGGCGCACCTGTATGTGGTGTGCCATTGCTATATACTAATGGCGCACCACACATGTGGTGCGCCATTAGTGTCCATTCCATCTATAGCCGTTTTCCTAGTAGTGTGTTGTCCTACGGACTAAACCCTTCGGTTTATATAGACACCGGAGGGGGCTAGGGTTACACAAAGTCGGTTACAGAGAAAGGAATCTATGTATCCTAATCGCCAAGCTCGCCTTCCACGCAAAGGAGAGTCCCATCAGGACACGGGACGAAGTCTTCTATCTTGTATCTTCATAGCCCAACAGTTCGGCCCACGTATATAGTCCGGCTGTCCGAGGACCCCTTAATCCAGGACTCCCTCAGTAGCCCCCGAACCAGGCTTCAATGATGAGTCCGGCGCGCAGATTGTCTTCGGCATTGCAAGACAGGTTCCTTCTCTGAATACTTCAAAGTACCTGACTTAAAGAGCGGTATCCAGCTTTCCATTTAAAGTCGTGCTCCTCGGCTTTTGCACCTTCATGATTTCAGCTTCCACGTGTCGAGCGAATGCGAGAGGTCAGGGCATTTTTGCACTTACCACCCTGACCATGTGACAAAATTGTCTATTTAAAGAGACGGGGATGTTTAGATCTAATCCACACCATCTCCCCCAAACGAGGAATCCTCGGAGCTTTGCCCGCAGAAACCACCCCAACATGGCTAGCGCTCCCAGCTCTTCCTCGCACCCTCATGGCCCCAAACAGGGTGATTGGGAAAAGTGTTCCGTATCCCACGTCCAACTGGTGAAGTTGCAGACCCAGGGATTCCTCCCCCCCGCAGATCTAGTCCCCGTACGAGCCGGATTGGCTTCCTTCGATGGTGGGTAACAGGCGGAGAAGTTCCCCAACCCATCTAGGAGGAACGAGTATGCTTTGTTCCCTACTTGCTGAGAGGCGTCAGATTTCCAATCCATCCGTTCCTCCGAGGGCTTCTGGAGTACTATGGCCTCCAATTGCACAACTTCACACCTGCCTCCATCCTGCATATTGCAGGTTATGTTGCTCTTTGCGAGCTATTTCTCGGTTGTGAGGCCGATTTCGAGTTATGGAAGAAATTGTTTTGCCTCGTCCATCGTAATCAAGAGGGATCAATATTCCAAGTGGGCGGAGCTGAGATATGACGCATCACCGGGACCGGATACCTATCCGGCACGCTAAAGAAGGCATCCAAAGAATGGCCTTCTGAATGGTTTTATGTTGAGGACGTCTCCCTTCCTGACCCAATCCGAAGGGATCTTCATGAATATTCAAGTGCTCCATTGAAGAAGCGCCTCAGCTGGCGTCCTCGGAGCCCCAGGGAGGAAGATAGCATGGAAGTCCACCAATTTATGAGCAAGATAAAGACGCTCGCTCAATCCGGATTGTCAATAGTCGAGGTTATGGCAATATCCATAATGCGAGGGGTTCAACCACTTCAATACCGAGGGTATCATATGTGGCATTTCAATGGAGAAGATGATGCCACCCGCTACGGTCGGAAGGGTCCGGACACTTCCGCTGCTTTGGCGAAAACACTATCTGGATTATACAAAGGGGAGGAGGAGGAGTTCATCCGCATTAAGCCCAGGGATGGATTTTCCATGTACAACCCTCCTAGCTGGGTGAGTTTCCATCCCACTACTCTACTCCATTAACTCCCTGAATCCTTTTTCATAAATAATAATCCGTCCATTTATAACAGGAATGGAGGAAAATCACCAGGGAGATCCACACCCCCACACCACAGCAAGAGGACCACAACTGGGCCCTTGACCCCGGATTCAAAGAGGATCTGGATATATTCGTGGAGCTCGGGGAAGGGGTGTTTTACCAAGCGAGCTGTGACAACACCGAAGTGGCCATCATTGCTGACTATCCCGGTCTCCTCCCTGCGTTGCATGTAAGTAATCAGGAGACTTGTCCTTTGAGAAAATTTCCCCTTTCCGGCTTACCCACTGCACCTGAGGTGACGCGCAAGAAGGCGGCACCTACGATGGGCAGGCCTTCGAAGAGAAAGGCAAATAGAGATATGGTCGAGCCTTCATTGAAGAGGTATGGTTTTAAACATACTCCATGGTCGTCATCTTAAAGTATGACACTATCCGTTGTGTCTTATCACGAAAAACATTCGCCGGACTATGTCCGGGGATCCTGCGGGTCATGCCTCTACTAGCCGGATTCCGGACCCTGTCTCGATCATTCAGGCTAACACGGAAGTGACACCGGATTGTCCTTTTGCGGAGGATTCGGATAAAGTATCCGCCACAAACTCCAAAGTGGAAAGCGCCATGAATCATCGGCGCCGGCGGGCCGCTCTTCGCGACCCTGGTTTTTCAGAAGAGGCTTTCAATGCCTTCAACTCGGGTGATGCATACATCTGAGCTGCTCGAGATGGGCTTTCTAGAGCCACATATCTGTATTTGAAAGATATGCGGGTAAGTTCATACTTGCACAATTTTGATAATTATATACCAGTAGCCCCTGAGACTTGAAGCAGTTGAAGCAACTGATTTAAAGATCGTTGTATGCCCAGGTGCTCAAAGTGAAGAACAACCTGTTGTCTCGAGAGCTGGAGAAGTGTCAAGCCCAGCTAACTGCTGCTACCGCTGAACTGGAGAAATCCAAGAAGGTAACGCCTGGTAATGTTACCCTCTATCGAGAAAACATGATCATATACCAGGAGTATTAATACAGGTCCAAATCTTATGGTAGAGTCATCAGATCATCTGAAAGAGGCACCGGAAGTCGCACAAGCGGGAGATCCAGGAGCTCAAAGGCAACTGGCCGTGGGCGAACATATACTGACACAAGTCAGGGTGGAGAAGAACAAACTCCAAGATGCCAACACCAAGCTCGGCGAAGAGCTAAAATATGTGCGGGCGCAGCTAGCTGGCTTCGTGAAGGAGAACAAGAAGCTGCGAGGCCGCATATTTAGTATGTGTTTGGACTTATCTTTACATAGTTCGGCAAGGGAAGGAACTAACAGAATTATGTCTGTAGGTATATTGATGGGCCGTCCCAAATAGGAGGTGTCCGGATCGTCGATTGATCTGCTACTAGAGTTGTCGCAAATGCACGAGCGAGCTCGGCAGGCGATGCAAAGTATTGCCAAGGACTTATTGCCATCTGACTCCCCTCCAGGAAGTATGGAGGGGATTGTACAGCTGTTCAAGGGGGCCCGATGGCGCTGAAGACATCGGCCTGCCGGGAAGGTGCGTGAGAGGCCTGGGAGATGGTAAAAACTCGGTATACCAAGCTCGACCCGAATCACATGGCCCGGGTCGGACCTGTAGGGTCAAACGGAGAAGAAATTCCTGTTAGTTTGGTATATGACCAGGTACAAGTAGCCGCCAGGTATTCCCAATAGTATTGTAGGTTAGATAGCCTATTGGATGGCATAGAGGAAGAATTTTTTGAGTCCAAGTGACTATGTACTTCAGTTGACAAATTATGTCTCAAGCTGAATTGTAAAATGATTGTCATGGCAGACCTTTTCGCTTCAACCTCTGGACCCGAAGGTGCGGCGTGCTTCGAATACCCGCTCGGTAATGTAGACCGGGGTATGTGTGGAAACCAGGCGTAGGGGTCATAGTTGCTTGAATAGACAAGTATCCGGCTAGTTATGTTATATTACATTTTGATCGTAAGAAACATCTTCCAGAGAGAATAGTTCCGTTAAGGGTTCCTTTCCCTGGGTCGACATGCGTTTAACATGCACGTCTGGACTATGATTGAGAAAACCACAGCATACATAACATCTGGGGGTTCATAATGTGACAAGTAAAAAGCATCTTTAGTCCGCCGACCAAATATTTCCTTAAGAACGCTAGCTTGGCCACCTAGTTGGAGGTACACATCCAGATGACCCGGCAGTAAGAATCGTAGAGGTGTTCCCTTTATGCCCTAGCGGAACTAACGGGAATGTAGGGAATAAGCACAGGAGCCAGGCAACCCAGCTTGGCCAAAACTTAAGTCATATCGATGCATATAATGGCAAAGAAAAGGTACATACGTGGAAAAGACACATATGTGGTGAGCTTGATGCTCTGAAAATAATAATAATAATAATAATAATAATAATAATAATAATAATAATAATAATAATAATAATAATAATAATAATAATAATAATAATAATAAGCTTCTGCACGAGAAGCCCCCAAGTATACTTGACGTACATATTTTAGAATGTGTGCATCGAAGATGTACGGTTTAGCCGTACTAAAGCTTTAAGGCTTAAAAAGAAAGAAAAATGTGAAAAGAGAGGAAAATAAATACTGGAAACAAAAAGGGGGTAAAGGAGACGAACAAAGAGTCCGGCACTAGGCATAGAATCTTCAGAGTCTGGCCGCGTTCCATGGGTTCGGCTCTAGGCGATTGTCAGTTGCGTCACGCAGGCGGTACGCTCCTCCGGTGAGAACTTCGTCAATGATGAAGGGACCCTCCCACTTGGGCTTGAGTTTGTCCTTTTTCTTCTCTGGCAAGCGTATAACGAGTTTGCCAACATTATAAGTCTTGGCCCGTACTTCTCTGCTTTGATATCTACGGGCCTGTTGTTGATAGAATGCGGAATGGGCTTTTGCGACATCGCGCTCCTCCTCCGGGGCATCTAAGTTATCCTGCCGATCAAACTCGTCCTATCTCTCTCTCTCTTCATACATGTGCACTCGAGGTGAGTCATGAATAATGTCGCAGGGTAACACAACCTCTATGACGTACACCA
This sequence comes from Triticum dicoccoides, assembly GCF_002162155.2. Taxonomy (NCBI): domain Eukaryota; kingdom Viridiplantae; phylum Streptophyta; class Magnoliopsida; order Poales; family Poaceae; genus Triticum; species Triticum dicoccoides. Next base: position 373,016,616 of record NC_041387.1, read on the forward strand.
TGAAAAAAGGTGTGTATCTGATACGTCTCCAACGTATCTATAATTTTTGATTGTTCCATGCTATTATATTACCGGTTTTGGATGTTTATGGGATTTACTCTACACTTTCATATCATTTTTTGGGACTAACCTACTAACCGGAGGCCCAGCCCGAATTGTTGTTTTTTTTGCCTATTTCAGTGTTTCAAAGAAAAGGAATATCAAATGGAGTCCACCTTCGGGAGTGATCTTTTTGGAACAAATGCAAACCAGCAGACTTGGAGTGGACGTCAAGCAACAAACGAGGCGGCCAAGAGGGTGCCCGGCGCGCCCCCTGGGGGTGGGCGCGCCCCCACCCTCGTGGTCCCCTCGTTGCTCCACCGACGTACTTCCTTCGCCTATATATACTCCCGTACCCTGAAAACATCTAGGAGCACCACGAAAACCTGATTCCACTGCCGCAACCTTCTGTATCCGCGAGATCCCATCTTGGAGCCTTCGCCGGCGCTCCACCGGAAGGGGAATCGACCATAGAGGGCCTCTACATCATCTCCAATGCCTCTCCGATGAGTTGTGAGTAGTTTACCACAGACCTTCGGGCCAATAGTTATTAGCTAGATGGCTTCTTCTCTCTCTTTGAATCTCAATACAAAGTTCTCCTCGATCTTCTGGGAGATCTATTCGATGTAACTCTTTTTGCGGTGTGTTTGTCGAGATCCGATGAATTGTGGGTTTATGATCAAGTTTATCTATGAGAAATATTTGAATCTCCTCTGAATTATTTTATGTATGATTTGTTATATTTGCAAGTCTCTTTGAATTATCAGTTTGGTTTGGCCTACTAGATTGATCTTTCTTGCAATGGGAGAAGTGCTTAGCTTTGGGTTCAATCTTGCGGTGTCCTTTCCTAGTGACAGCAGGGGCAGCAAGGCACGTATTGTATTGTTGCCATCGAGGATAATAAGATGGGGTTTATATCATATTGCATGAGTTTATCCCTCTACATCATGTCATCTTTCTTAATGCGTTACTCTGTTCTTCATGAACTTAATACTCTAGATGCAGGCAGGAGTCGATCGATGTGTGGAGTAATAGTAGTAGATGCAGAATCATTTTGATCTACTTGTCACGGACGTGATGCCTATATACATGATCATGCCTAGATAATCTCATGACTATGCACTTCTTTATCAATTGCTCGACAGTAATTTGTTCACCCACCGTAATACTTATGCTATCTTGAGAGAAGCCACAAGTGAAAACTATGGCCCCCGGGTCTATCTTTTATCATATAAGTTTTCCATCTACTTTTATCTACATCTTTTACTTTCCAATCTATATCATAAAAATACCAAAAATATTTATCTTATCTTATTATCTCTATCAGATCTCACATTCGCAAGTTACCATGAAGGGATTGACAACCCCTTTATCGTGTTGGTTGCGAGGTTCTTGTTTGTTTGTGTAGGTGTGTGGGACTTTTGAGGAGCCTCCTACTGGATTGATACCTTGGTTCTCAAAAACTAAGGGAAATACATACGCTACTTTGCTGCATCACCCTTTCCTCTTCAAGGGAAAAACCAACGCATGCTCAAGAGGTAGCAAGAAGTATTTCTGGTGTCGTTTGCCGAGGAGGTCTTCGCTCAAGTTAAGACATACCAAGTACCCATCACAAAATCATCTCCCTTGCATTACATTATTTGCCATTTGCCTCTCGTTTTCCTCTCCCCCACTTCACCCTTGTCGTTTTATTCGCCCTCTCTTTCCCAATCTTCTCTCTCTTGCTTGTCTTTTTGTGTGCTCATGTTTTAGATTGTTTATTTTGTCGTTATGGCTAGTCCTCCTATTATTGTTAATACTCCCGATCCGGAAGTTCTCAATTTTAAACAATGGGAGGGAGAAAATTTAAAAGATGCTTGGCATAGAATTTGCAATGCTCAAAATAGATCTACTAGGAAGCAATCTACTTCTGTTCATCTTCACAATTTTTATGTAGGCATTACTCCTTGGTATAGATGTATTCTTGATGCCATTACCGGAGGGAATTTCTTGGGTAGCCACACTTTTGATGCTTATAACGCTATGTTAGATTTGTTTGGTCCACCCCCTCTCTTGGTTAATTACAGTACCTTACGTGGTGGTTTTTCTTTCTTGCACTAAAGGAGCTTATGAGATTTCCTGTTGAGTTTTGTGTTGTGAAGTTTCCAAGTTTTGGGTAAAGGATTGATGGACTATGGAATAAGGAGTGGCAAGAGCCTAAGATTGGGGATGCCCATGGCACCCCAAGATATTCAAGGATAACCAAAAGCCTAAGCTTGGGGATGCCCCAGAAGGTATCCCTTCTTTCGTCTTCATCTATCGGTAACTTTACTTGGAGCTATATTTTTATTCGCCATATGATATGTGTTTTGCTTGGAGCGTCTTGTATGATATTACTCTTTGATTTTTAGATTACCACAATCATCCTTGCTGTACAAACCTTTTGGGAGAAACCCACATGATTTGGAATTTATTAGAATATTGTATGTGCTTCACTTATATCTTTTGAGCTAGATAATTTTTCTCTAGTGCTTCACTTATACCTTTTAGAGCACGGCGGTGGATTTATTTTGTAGAAATTGTTGATCTCTCATGCTTCACTTATATTATTTTGAGAGTCTTTTAGAACAGCGTGGTATTTTCTATGGTTATAAAATTGGTCCTAGAATGATGGGCATCCAAGTTGGGTATAATAAAAAAATCATAGAAAGTGAATTGGATCCTATGATCAATTTGATGCTTGATAATTGTTTTGAGATATGAGGATGGTGATATTAGATTCATGGTAGTGGGGTAATTATGAGTTTGAGGAATACTTGTGTTCAAGTTTGTGATTCCCGTAGCATGCATGTATGGTGAACTGCTTTGTGATGAAGTTGGAGCATTATTTATTTATTGATTGTCTTCCTTATGAGTGGTGGTCGGGGACGAGCGATGGTCTTTTCCTACCAATCTATTCCCCTAGGAGCATGCGCGTAGTACTTTGTTTTAAAAGACTTGTAGATTTTTGCAATAAGTATATGAATTCTTTATGACTAATGTTGAGTCCATGGATTATACGCACTCTCACCCTTCCACCATTGGTAGCCTCTCTTGTGACGCGCAACTTTCGCAGGTACCATACACCCACCATATACCTTCCTCAAAACAGCCACCATACCTACCTATTATGGCATTTCCATAGCCATTCTGTGATATATTCCATGCAACTTTCCACCGTTCCGTTTATTATGGCATGCATCATCATTATCATATTGCTCTTGCATGATCATGTAGTTGACATCGTGTTTGTGGCAAAGCCACCTTCATAATTCCATACGTGTCACTCTTGATTCATTGCATATCCCGGTACACCGCCGGAGGCATTCATATAGAGTCATATTTTGTTCTAAGTATCGAGTTGTAATCTTGAGTTGTAAGTAAATAAAAGTGTGATGATCTTCATTATTTGAGCATTGTCCCAAGTGAGTAAAGGATGATGGAGACTATGATTCCCCCACAAGTCGGGATGAGACTTCGGACTTTAAAAAGAAGAAGAAGAGAAAGGCCAAAAAAGGCCAAATAAAAAAAATGAGAGAAAAAGAGAGAAGGGACAATGCTACTATCCTTTTACCACACTTGTGCTTCAAAGTAGCACCATGATCTTCATGATAGAGAGTCTCCTATGTTGTCACTTTCATATACTAGTGGGAATTTTTCATTATAGAACTTGGCTTGTATATTCCAATGATGGGCTTCCTCAAAATTGGATGCACACTCACTTAGTTTATTTTATTGAGCTTTCATACATTTATAGCTCTAGTGCATCCGTTGCATGGCAATCCCTACTCACTCACATAGATATCTATTAATGGGCATCTCCATAGCCCGTTGAGACACCTAGTTGATGTGAGACTATCTTCTCCCTTTTTGTCTTCTCCACAACCACCATTCTATTCCACGTATAGTGCTACGTCCATGGCTCATGCTCATGTATTGCGTGAAAGTTGAAAAAGTTTGAGAATACTAAAGTATGAAACAATTGCTTGGCTTGTCATCGGAGTTGTGCATGATTAAATACTTTGTGTGATGAAGATGGAGCATAGCCATACTATATGATTTTGTAGGGATAGCCTTCTTTAGCCATGTTATTTTGAGAAGACATGATTTCTTTGTCAAGTATGCTTGAAGTATTATTGTTTATCATGTCAATATGAACTTTTATTTTGAATCATTTGGATCTGAACATTCATGCCACAATAAACAAAATTACATTGAGAATTATGCTAGGTAGCATTCCACATCAAAAATTATGTTTTTATTATTTACTTACTCGAGGACGAGCATGAATTAAGCTTGGGGATGCTTGATACGTCTCCAACGTATCTATAATTTTTGATTGTTCCATGCTATTATATTACCTGTTTGGGATGTTTATGGGCTTTACTCTACACTTTTATATCATTTTTGGGACTAACCTACTAACCTGACGCCCAGCCCGAATTGTTGTTTTTTTGCCTATTTCAGTGTTTCGAAGTAAATGAATATCAAACGGAGTCCAAACGGGATGAAACCTTCGGGAGCAATCTTTTTGGAACAAATGCAACCCAGGAGACTTGGAGTGGACGTCAAGCAACAAACGAGGCGGCCACGAGGGTGCCTAGCGCGCCCCTTGGGGGTGGGCACGCCCCCCACCCTCGTGGGCCCCTCGTTGCTCCATCGACGTACTTCCTTCTCCTATATATACTCCCGTACCCTGAAAACATCTAGGAGCACCACGAAAACCTGATTCCGCCGCCGCAACCTTTCGTATCTGCGAGATCCCATCTTGGAGCCTTCGCTGGCTCTCCACCGGAGGGGGAATCGACCATGGAGGGCCTCTTCATCATCTCCAAAGCCTCTGCGATGAGTTGTGAGTAGTTTACCACAGACCTTCGGGTCCATAGTTATTAGCTAGATGGCTTCTTCTCTCTCTTTGAATCTCAATACAAAGTTCTCCTCGATCTTCCTGGAGATCTATTCGATGTAACTCTTTTTGTTGTGTGTTTGTCGAGATCCGATGAATTGTGGATTTATGATCAAGTTTATCTATGAGAAATATTTGAATCTCCTCTAAATTCTTTTATGTATGATTTGTTATCTTTCCAAGTCTCTTCGAATTATCAGTTTGGTTAGGCCTACTAGCTTGATCTTTCTTGCAATGGGAGAACTGCTTAGCTTTGGGTGCAATCTTGCAGTGTCCTTTCCCAGTGACAGCAGGGGCAGCAAGGCACGTATTGTATTGTTGCCATCAAGGATAAAAAGATGGGGTTTATATCATATTGCATGAGTTTATCCCTCTACATCATGTCATCTTTCTTAATGTGTTACTCTGTTCTTCATGAACTTAATACTCTAGATGCAGGCAGGAGTCGGTCGATGTGTGGAGTAATAGTAGTAGATGCAGAATCGTTTCGATCTACTTGTCACGGACATGATGCCTATATACATGATCATCCCTAGATAATCTCATAACTATGCACTTTCCTATCAATTGCTCCACAGTAATTTGTTCACCCACCGTAATACTTATGCTATCTTGAGAGAAGCCACTAGTGAAACCTATGGCCCCTGGGTCTATCTTTTATGATATAAGTTTTCCATCTACTTTTATTTGCATCTTTTACTTTTCAATCTATATCATAAAAATAACAAAAATATTTATCTTATCTTATTATCTCTATCAGATCTCACTTTCGCAAGTTACTGTGAAGGGATTGACAGCCTGATAACCCACAAGTGTAGGGAATAATTGTAGCCTCTTTCGATAAGTAAGAGTTCCGAACCCAACGAGGAGCTAAAGGTAGAACAAATATTCTCTCAAGTCCTATCTGCCACTGATACGACTCTATGCACGCTTGACGTTTGCTTTACCTAGAACAAGTATGAAACTAGAAGTACTTTGTAGGTGTTGTTGGATAGGTCTACAAGATAATAAAGAACACGTAAATAAAAAGTAGGGGCTGTTTAGATAAAGAAGCAACTACATTAGTTTTAGTAGAGAGCTTTTTGTCATGAGAAAGCTATTTGTCCAAGTCAATCGATAACTAGACCGGTAATCACTATTGCAATTCTATTTGAGGGAGAGGCATAACCTAACATACTTTCTATTCTTGGATCATATGCACTTATGATTGGAACTCTAGCAAGCATCCGCAACTACTAAAGATCATTAAGGTAAAACCCAATCATTGCATTAAAGTATTAAGTCCCCTTTATCCCATACGCAAACAACCTACTTACTCGGGTATGTGCTTCTGTCACTCACGCCACCCACCATATGCAAATCAAGAACATATTGCAAACCCTACAGCAGGGATCCCTCACGCTTGCGCGACACGGAGAGCACCATAGGACAGCACCAATAATAAAACATGCAACTCAAACCAATCACGATCATCAATTAACCCATAGGACAAAACGGATCTAGTCAAACATCATAGGATAGCCATACATCATTGGGAAATAATATCTAGCGTTGAGCACCATGTTTAAGTAGAGATTCCAGTGGGTAAGAGAGGGGTTACACCGCTGCATAGAGGGGGGAAGAGTTAGTGATGAAGGCAGTGAAGTTGTTGGTGAAGATCGCAGTGATGATGATGTCCCCCGGCGGAGTTCTGGCGCCACCGGAAGCAAGGGGGAGAGGGACCCCCTTCTTCTTCTTCTTCCTTGACCTCCTCCCTAGATAGGAGAAGGGTTTCCCCTCTGGTCCTTGTCTCCCCTGGCTTGGGAGGGGCGAGAGCCCCTCCGAGATTGGATCTATCTCTCTGTCTCTCTCTGTTTCTGCGTTCCTAGATTCTGTCCTTTCACCATTTCTTTTATATCTGGAAATCCGTAACTCCTATTGGGTGAATATTTCGCCCAGATTTTTATCATAAAATTAGCTTTCTTGCGGCAAAATAAGAGTGTCAACCGCCTTATAGGGTGCCCACGAGAGTCCATGGCGCGCCTGCCCTCCTGGGGCGCACCCCGTGCCTCGTGGCCCCCTCGGGCACCGTCTCGTGTTGATTCTTCCTCCCAAAAATCACAAATATTCCAAAATAATTCACTGTCCATTTTTATCCCGTTTGGACTCTGTTTGATATTTGGTTTCTACGAAACATAAACCATGCAAAAAACAGGAACTGGCACTGGGCACTGGATCAATATGTTAGTCCCCAAAAATAGTACAAAAAGTTGCCAAAAGTATATGAAAGTAGTATAATATTGGCATGGAACAATAAAAAATTATAGATACGACGGAGACGTATCAGCATCCACAAGCTTAATTCCTGCTCCTCCTTGAGTAGGTAAATGGTAAAAAGATAATTTTTGATGTCGAATGCTACCTAGCATAATCTTGATCATATGTCTAATCATGGCATGAATATTAAGACACGAGTGATTCAAAGCAATAGTCTATCATTTGACATAAAAACGATAATACTTCGAGTGTACTAATAAAGCAATCATGTCTTTGCAAAACAACATGGCCAAAGAAAGCTATACCTACAAAATCATATAGTCTGGCTATTGTTCTATCTTCATCACACAAAGTATTTAATCATGCACAACCCCGATGACAAGCCAAGCAATTGTTTCATACTTCAGTAATCTCAAACCTTTTCAACATTCACGCAATACAAGAGCGTGAGCCATGGATATAGCACTACAGGTGGAATAGAATATGATAGTGGAGAAGACAAAAAAAGGAGAAGAAAAGTCTCACATCAACTAGGCGTATCAACAGGCTATGGAGATGCCCATCAATAGATATCAATGTGAGTGAGTAGGGATTGCCATGCAACGGATGCACTAGAGCTATAAGTGTATGAAAGCTCAAACTGAAAACTAAGTGGGTGTGCATCCAACTTTCTTGCTCATGAAGACCTCGGGCATTTGAGGAAGCCCATTATCGGAATATACAAGCCAAGTTCTATAATGAAAATTCCCACTAGTATATGAAAGTGAAAGCATAGGAGACTCTCTTTATGAAGAACATGGTGCTACACTGAAGCACAAGTGTGGTAAAAGGATAGTAACATTGCCCCTTCTCTATTTTTCTCTCATTTTTTGGTGGGCTTCTTTGGCCTCTCTTTTTATTTGGGCTTCTTTGGCCTCTTTTATTTTTCACAAAGTCCGGAGTCTCATCTTCACTTGTGGGGGAATCATAGTCTCCATCATCCTTTCATCACTGGGGCAATGCTCTAATAATGATGATCATCACACTTTTATTTACTTACAACTCAATATTACAACTCGATATCTAGAACAAAGATATGACTCTATATAAATGCCTCCAGTGGTGTACCAGGATGTGCAATGATCTAGCGGAGCGATGACATAAAAAAACGGACAAGCCATGAAAACATCATGCTAGCTGTCTTACGATCATGCAAAGCAATATGACAATGAATGCTCAAGTCATGTATATGATGATGATGAAAGTTGCATGGCAATATATCTCGGAATGGCTATGGAAATGCCATAATAGGCAGGTATGGTGGCTGTTTTGAGGAAGGTATATGGTGGGTGTATGGTACCGGCGAAAGTTACATGGCACAAGAGAGGCTAGCAATGGTGGAAGGCTGAGAGTGCGTATAATCCATGGACTCAACATTAGTCATAAAGAACTCATATACTTATTGCAAAAATCTAAAAGACATTGAAAACAAAGTACTACACGCATGCTCCTAGGGGGATAGATTGGTAGGAAAAGACCATCGCTCGTCCGTGACCGCCACTCATAAGGAAGACAATCAATAAATAAAATTGTGCTCCAACTTCATCACAAAGCGGTTCACCATACTGTTGGAAATATGCCCTAGAGGCAATAATAAAAGGATTATTATTATATTTCTTTGTTCATGATAGTTGTCGTTTATTCATGCTATAATTGTATTATCCGTAAATCGTAATACACGTGTGAATACTTAGACCACAACATGTCCCTAGTGAGCCTCTAGTTGACTAGCTCGTTGATCAACAGATAGTCATGGTTTCCTAACTATGGACATTGGATGTTGTTGATAACGGGATCACATCATTAGGAGAATGATGTGATGGACAAGACCCAATCCTAAGCATAGCACAAGATCGTGTAGTTCGTTTTGCTAGAGCTTTTCCAATGTCAAGTATCTCTTCCTTAGACCATCAAATCGTGTAACTCCCGGATACCGTAGGAGTGCTTTGGGTGTACCAAACGTCACAACGTAACTGGGTGACTATAAAGGTGCACTACAGGTATCTCCGAAAGTGCCTGTTGGGTTGACACGGATTGAGACTGGGATTTGTCACTCTGTATTACGGAGAGGTATCACTGGGCCCACTCGGTAGTGCATCATCATAATGAGCTCAAAATGACCAAGTGTCTGGTCACGGGATCATGCATTACGGTACGAGTAAAGTGACTTGCCGGCAACGAGATTGAACGAGGTATTGGGATACCGACGATCGAATCTCGGGCATGTAACATACCGTCTGACAAAGGGAATAGTATACGGGGTTGCTTGAATCCTCGACATCGTGGTTCATCCGATGAGATCATCGAGGAGTATGTGGGAGCCAACATGGGTATCCAGATCCCGCTGTTGGTTATTGACCGGAGAGCCGTCTCGGTCATGTCTGCATGTCTCCCGAACCTGTAGGGTCTACACACTTAAGGTTCGGTGACGCTAGGTTTGTATGAATATGAGTATGCAGCGAATCGAATGTTGTTCGGAGTCCCGGATGAGATCCCGGACGTCACGAGGAGTTCCGGAATGGTCCGGAGGTAAAGAATTATATATAGGAAGTGCTGTTTCGGCCATCGGGAATGTTTCGGGGTCACCCGGTATTGTATCGGGACCACCGGAAGAATCCCGGGGGTCCACCGGGTGGGGCCACCTATCCCGGAGGGCCCCATGGGCTGAAGTGGGAGGGGAACCAGACCCTAGTGGGCTGGTGCGCCCCCTTGCCCCCCTGCGCCTAGGGTTGGAAACCCTAGGGTGGGGGGCGCACCACTTGCCTTGGGGGGCACTCCACCCCCTGGCCGCCGCCCCCTTGGGAGATTCCCATCTCCAGGGCCACCCCCCCAGGGGGCCTATATAAAGGAGTGGGGGAGGGAGGGCAGCGGCACCCTGAGTCTTGGCGCCTCCCTCCCTTGCTACACCTCTTCCTCCTCCCGCAGTTGCTTGGCCAAGCCCTGCCGGAGTCCTGTTGCATCCACCACCACGCCGTCGTGCTGCTGGATCTTCATCAACCTCTCCTTCCCCCTTGCTGGATCAAGACGGAGGAGACGTCACGCTGACCGTACGTGTGTTGAACGCGGAGGTGTCGTCCGTTCGGCGCTAGGATCTCCGGTGATAGGATCACGACGAGAACGACTACCTCAACCCCGTTCTCTTGAACGCTTCCACACGCGATCTACAAGTGGTGTGTAGATGCATCTCTCTCTCTCGTTGCTAGATGAACTCCCAGATGGATCTTGGTGAACGTAGGAAATTTTTTATTTTATGCAACGTTCCCCAACAGTGGCATCATGAGCTAGGTCTATGCGTAGTTCTCTATTGCATGAGTAGAACACAAATCTGTTGTGGGCGTAGATCTTGTCAACTTGCTTGCCACTACTAGTCTTTTCTTGCTTCAGCGGTATTGTGGGATGAAGCGGCCCGGACCGACCTTACACATACGCTTACGTGAGACAGGTTCCACCGACTCACATGCACTAGTTGCATAAGGTGGCTAGCGGGTGTCTGTCTCTCCTACTTTTGTTGGAGCGGATTCGATGAAAAGGGTCCTTATGAAGGGTAAATAGAAGTTGACAAAATCACGTTGTGGTTATTCGTAGGTAAGAAAACATTCTTGCTAGAACCCAATTGCAGCCACGTAAAAGAGGCAACAACAATTAGAGGACGTATAACTTGTTTTTGCAGCAACTGTCATGTGATGTGATATGGCCAGAAGTTGTGATGAATGATGAATGATATATTGTGATGTATGAGATCATGTTCTTGTAATAGGAATCACGACTTGCATGTCGATGAGTATGACAACCGGCAGGAGCCATAGGAGCTGTCTTAATTATTGTATGACCTGCGTGTCAATGATTTAACGCCATGTAATTACTTTACTTTATTGCTAAACCGTTAGCTATAGTAGTAGAAGTAATAGTTGGCGAGCAACTTCATGGAGGCACGATGATGGAGATCATGATGATGGAGATCATGGTGTCATGCCGGTGACGAAGATGATCATGGAGCCACGAAGATGGAGATCGAAGGAGCTATATGATATTGGCCATATCATGTCACTACTTTATATAATTGCATGTGATGTTTATTATGTTTTATGCATCTTGTTTACTTAGAACGGCGGTAGTAAATAAGATGATCCCTTATAACAATTTCAAGAAAGTGTTCCCCCTAACTGTGCACCGTTGCTAAAGTTCGTCGTTTCGAAGCACCACGTGATGATCGGGTGTGATAGATCCTTACGCTCACACACAACGGGTGTAAGACAGTTTTACACATGCAAAACACTTAGGGTTAACTTGACGAGCCTAGCATGTATAGACATGGCCTCGGAACACAAGAGACCGAAAGGTCGAACATGAGTCATATGGAAGATACGATCAACACGGAGATGTTCACCGATGATGACTAGTCCGTCTCACGTGATGATCGGACACGGCCTAGTCGACTCGGATCGTGTAACACTTAGATGACTAGAGGGATGCCAATCTGAGTGGGAGTTCATTAAATAATTTGATTAGATGAACTTAATTATCATGAACTTAGTCTAAAATCTTTGCAAAATATGTCTTGTAGATCAATGGCCAACGCTCATGTCAACATGAACTTCAACGCGTTCCTAGAGAAAACCAAGCTGAAAGATGATGGCAGCAACTATTCGGACTGGGTCCGGAACCTGAGGATCATCCTCATAGCAGCCAAGAAAGCATATGTCCTAGAAGGACCGCTAGGTGAAGCACCCATCCCAGAGAACCAAGACGTTATGAACGCTTGGCAGTCACGTGCTGATGATTACTCCCTTGTTCAGTGCAGCATGCTTTACAGCTTAGAACCGGGGCTCCAAAAGCGTTTTGAGCAACACGGAGCATATGAGATGTTCGAGGAGCTAAAAATGGTTTTTCAAGCTCATGCCCGGGTCGAGAGATATGAAGTCTCCTACAAGTTCTATAGTTGTAAGATGGAGGAAAACAGTTGTGTCAGTGAGCACATACTCAAAATGTCTGGTTGCACAACCGCCTGTCCCAGCTGGAGATCAACCTCCCGGGCGAGGCGGTCATTGACAGAATCCTTCAGTCGCTCCCACCGAGCTACAAGAGCTTTGTGATGAACTACAATATGCAGGGGATGGTGAAGACCATTCCTGAAGTATTTTCAATGCTGAAGTCAGCAGAGGTTGAAATCAAGAAAGAACATCAAGTGTTGATGGTCAATAAGACCACTAAGTTCAAGAAGGGCAAGGGTAAGAAGAACTTCAAGAAGGACGGCAAAGATGTTGCCGCGCCCGGTAAGCCAGTTGCCGGGAAGAAGTCAAAGAATGGATCCAAGCCTGCGACTGAGTGCTTTTATTGCAAAGGGAAGGGTCACTGGAAGCGGAACTGCCCCAAATACTTAGCGGACAAGAAGGCCGGCAACACTAAAGGTATATGTGATATACATGTAATTGATGTGTACCTTACCAGTACTCGTAGTAACTCCTGGGTATTTGATACCGGTCTCACATTTGTAACTCATAGCAGGAGCTGCGGAATAAGCGGAAACTGGCGAAGGATGAGGTGACGATGCACGTCGGGAATGGTTCCAAGGTCGATGTGATCGCCGTCGGCACGCTACCTCTACATTTACCCACGGGATTAGTTATGAACCTCAATAATTGTTATTTAGTGCCAAGTTTGAGCATGAACATTGTATCTGGATCTCGTTTAATACGAGATGGCTACTCATTTAAATCCGAGAATAATGGTTGTTCTATTTATATGAGAGATATGTTTTATGGTCATGCCCCGATGGTCAATGGTTTATTCTTAATGAATCTCAAACGTAATGTTACACATATTCATAGTGTGAATACCAAAAGATGTAAAGTTGATAACGATAGTCCCACATACTTGTGGCACTGCCGCCTTGGTGTCAAGCGCATGAAGAAACTCCATGCTGATGGACTTCTAGAGTCTCTCGATTATGAATCATTTGACACATGCGAACCATGCCTCATGGGCAAAATGACCAAGACTCCGTTCTCCGGAACAATGGAGCGAGCAACCAACTTATTGGAAATCATACATACTGATGTGTGTGGTCCAATGAGCGTTGAGGCTTGCGGAGGATATGTTATGTTCTCACTCTCACTGATGACTTAAGTAGATATGGGCATGTCTACTTGATGAAGCACAAGTCTGAGACCTTTGAAAAGTTCAAGGAATTTCAGAATGAAGTAGAGAATCAACGTGACCGAAAGATAAAATTCTTACGATCGGATCATGGAGGAGAATATTTAAGTCACGAATTTGGTACGCACTTAAGGAAATGTGGAATAGTTTCACAACTCACGCCGACTGGAACACCTCAGCGTAACGGTGTGTCCGAACGTCGTAATCACACTCTATTAGATATGGTGCGATCTATGATATCTCTTACCGATTTACCGCTATCATTTTGGGGATACGCTCTAGAGACAGCTACATTCACTTTAAATAGGGCACTGTCTAAATCCGTTGAGACGACACCGTATGAATTATGGTTTGGGAAGAAACCTAAGCTGTCGTTTCTAAAAGTTTGGGGATGCGATGCTAATGTCAAGAAACTTCAACCTGAAAAGCTCGAACCCAAGTCGGAAAAATTCGTCTTCATAGGATACCCTAAGGAAACCATTGGGTATACCTTCTACCTTAGATCTGAAGGCAAGATCTTTGTTGCCAAGAACGGATCCTTTCTGGAAAAAGAGTTTCTCTCGAAAGAAGTAAGTGGGAGGAAAGTAGAACTCGATGAAGTACTACCTCTTGAACCGGAAAGTAGTGCAGCTCAGGAAAATGTTCCTGTGGTGCCTACATCGACTGGAGAGGAAATTAATGATGATGATCAAGGTACTTCGGATCAAGTTGCTACTGAACTTCGTAGGTCCACGAGGACACGTCCCACACCAGAGTGGTATGGCAACCCTGTCCTGGAAATCATGTTGTTAGACAACGGTGAACCTTCAAACTATGAAGAAGCGATGGCGCTCCCAGATTCCAAAAAATGGCTAGAAGCCATGCAGTCCGAGATAGAATCCATGTATGAAAACAAAGTATGGACTTTGACTGACTTGCCCGATGATCGGCGAGCGATAGAAAACAAATGGATCTTTAAGAAGAAGACAGACGCGGATGGTAATGTCACCATCTATAAAGCTCGACTTGTTGCTAAGGGTTATCGACAAGTTCAAGGGGTTGACTACGATGAGACTTTCTCTCCCGTAGCGAAGCTTAAGTCCGTCTGAATCATGTTAGCAATTGCCGCATACTATGATTATGAGATATGCCAGATGGACGTCAAAACGGCATTCCTTAACAGTTATCATAAGGAAGAGCTGTATATGATGCAGCCAGAAGGTTTTGTCGATCCTAAGAACGCTAACAAAGTATGCAAGCTCCAGCGATCCATTTATGGGCTGGTGCAAGCATCTCGGAGTTGGAACATTCACTTTGATGAGATGATCAAAGCGTTTGGGTTTATGCAGACTTATGGAGAAGCCTGTGTTTACAAGAAAGTGAGTGGGAGCTCTGTAGAATTTCTCATATTATATGTAGATGACATACTTTTGATGGGAAATGATATAGAATTCTTGGACAACATTAAGGCCTACTTAAATAAGTGTTTTTCAATGAAGGACCTTGGAGAAGCTGCTTACACATTAGGCATCAAGATCTATAGGGATAGATCGAGACGCCTCATAGGTCTTTCACAAAGCACATACCTTGATAAGATTTTGAAGAACTTCAAAATGGATCAGTCCAAGAAAGGGTTCTTGCCTGTATTGCAAGGTGTGAGATTGAGCTCGGCACAATGCCCGACCACGGCAGAAGATAAAGAAGAGATGAGTGTCATCCCCTATGCCTCAGCCATAGGATCTATTATGTATGCCATGCTGTGTACCAGACCAGATGTAAACCTTGTTGTAAGTTTGGTAGGTAGGTACCAAAGTAATCCCGATAAGGAACACTGGACAGCGGTCAAGAATATCCTAAAGTACCTGAAAAGGACAAAGGACATGTTTCTCATTTATGGAGGTGACGAAGAGCTCGTCGTAAAGGGTTATGTCGATGCTAGCTTCAACACAGATCTGGATGACTCTAAGTCACAAACCGGATACGTGTATATGTTGAATCGTGGAGCAGTAAGCTGGTGCAGTTGCAAGCAGAGCGTCGTGGCGGGATCTACATGTGAAGCAGAGTACATGGCAGCCTCGGAGGCAGCGCATGAAGCAATATGGATGAAGGATTTCATCACCGACCTAGGAGTCATACCCAATGCGTCGGGGCCAATCACTCTCTTCTGTGACAAGACTGGAGCTATTGCCCTTGCCAAGGAGCCGAGGTTTCACAAGAAGACCAGGCACATCAAGCGTCATTTCAACTCCATCCGTGAAAATGTTCAAGATGGAGACTTAGATATTTGCAAAGTACATACGGATCTGAATGTCGCAGACCCGTTGACTAAACCTCTTCCGCGAGCAAAACATGATCAACACCAGAACTCTATGGGTGTTCGATTCATCACAATGTAACTAGATTATTGACTCTAGTGCAAGTGGGAGACTGTTGGAAATATGCCCTAGAGGCAATAGTAAAAGGATTATTATTATATTTCTTTGTTCATGATAGTTGTCTTTTATTCATGCTATAATTGTATTATCCGGAAATCGTAATACACATGTTAATACTTAGACCACAACATGTCCCTAGTGAGCCTCTAGTTGACTAGCTCGTTGATCAACAGATAGTCATGGTTTCCTAACTATGGACATTGGATGTCGTTGATAACGGGATCACATCATTAGGAGAATGATGTGATGGACAAGACCCAATCCTAAGCATAGCACAAGATCGTGTAGTCAAGTATCTCTTCCTTAGACCATGAGATCGTGTAACTCCCGGATACCGTAGGAGTGCTTTGGGTGTACCAAACGTCACAACGTAACTGGGTGACTATAAAGGTGCACTATAGGTATCTCCGAAAGTGCCTGTTGGGTTGACACGGATCGAGACTGGGATTTGTCACTCCGTATTACGGAGAGGTATCACTGGGCCCACTCGGTAGTGCATCATCATAATGAGCTCAAAATGACCAAGTGTCTGGTCACGGGATCATGCATTACGGTACGAGTAAAGTGACTTGCCGGCAACGAGATTGAACGAGGTATTGGGATACCAACGATCGAATCTTGGGCAAGTAACATACCGTCTGACAAAGGGAATAGTATACGGGGTTGCTTGAATCCTCGACATCGTGGTTCATCCGATGAGATCATCGAGGAGTATGTGGGAGCCAACATGGGTATCCAGATCCTACTGTTGGTTATTGACCGGAGAGCCGTGTCGGTCATGTCTGCATGTCTCCCGAACCCGTAGGGTCTACACACTTAAGTTTCGGTGACGCTAGGGTTGTATGAATATGAGTACGCAGCAAACCGAATGTTGTTCGGAGTCCCGGATGAGATCCCAGACGTCATGAGGAGTTCCGGAATGGTCCGGAGGTAAAGAATTATAAATAGGAAGTGCTATTTCGGCCATCGGGAACGTTTCGGGGTCACCCGGTATTGTACCGGGACCACCGGAAGGATCCCGGGGGTCCACCGGGTGGGCCACCTATCCCAGAGGTCCCCGTGGGCTGAAGTGGGAGGGGAACCAGCCCCTAGTGGGCTGGTGCGCCCCCCCTTACCCCCCTGCGCCTAGGGTTGGAAACCCTAGGGTGGGGGGCGCACCACTTGCCTTGGGGGGCACTCCACCCCCCTGGCCGCCGCCCCCTTGGGAGATTCCCATCTCCAGGGCCGGCGCCCCCCCACGGGGCCTATATAAAGGAGGGGGGAGGGAGGGCAGCGGCACCCTGAGTCTTGGCGCCTCCCTTCCCTGCTACACCTCTTCCTCCTCCCGCAGTTGCTTGGCGAAGCCCTGCCGGGGTCCTGCTGCATCCACCACCATGCTGTCATGCTGCTAGATCTTCATCAACCTCTCCTTCCCCCTTGCTGGATCAAGACGGAGGAGACGTCATGTTGACCGTACGTGTGTTGAACACGGAGGTGCCGTCCGTTCGGCGCTAGGATCTCCAGAGATAGGATCACGACGAGAACGACTACCTCAACCCCGTTCTCTTGAACGCTTCCGCACACGATCTACAAGTGGTATGTAGATGCATCTCTCTCTCTCTCGTTGCTAGATGAACTCCTAGATGGATCTTGGTAAACGTAGGAAATTTTTTATTTTATGCAACGTTCCCGAACACATATGTGCATGCTGCGGGAATCACAAACCTCAACACAAGTGTTTCTACTAATCCACAGTCACCCACTATCATAACTCTAATATCACCACCTTTATATCGCAAAACTATTACAAGGAATCAAACATATCATATTCAACGATCTACAAGTTTATGTAGGATTTTATGACTAACCATGTGAATGACCAATTCCTGTCATCTCTCTAAATAGATATAAGTGAAGCAAGATAGTTTAATTCTTTCTACAAAATATATGCCCATGCTCTAACTAATTTAAGTGAAGCAAAAGAGCATTCTACAAATGGCAGTTTTCTATGTGAAGAGAAACAGGCAATCCAAACTTCAAATGATATAAGTGAAGCACGTGAAGCATTCTATAAAGCCATACTCAAAAGATTTAAGTGAAGTGCAATGAGCATTCTATAAATCAACCAAGGACTATCTCATACCAGCATGGTGCATAAAAGAAAAATGAAAACTAAATGCAAAAGACGCTCCAAGACTTGCACATATCACATGAACGAAACGAATACGGAAACATACCGATACTTGTTGAAGAAAGAGGGGATGCCTTCCGGGGCATCCCCAAGCTTAGGCGCTTGAGTCTCCTTGAATATTTACTTGGGGTGCCTTGGGCATCCCCAAGCTTGAGCTCTTGCCTCTCTTCCTTTTCCTCATATCGAGACCTCCTCGATCAAATACTTCATCCACACAAAACTTTAACAGAAAACTCGGTAAGATCCGTTAGTATAATAAAGCACATCACTACTCTAAGTACTGTAGCAAACCAATTCATATTTTCTTTTTTCATTGTGTCTACTGTAATATATCTTTTCCAAGGCTTAATCCACTGATATAAATTGATAGTTTCATCAAAACAAGTAAACTATGCATCAAAAACAGAAACTGTCAAAAGCAGAACAGTCTGTAGCAATCTGAACATTCACCATACTTATGTTACCCCACAAATTCTACCAAAATTAGGAAAATAAAAAATTTGTACAGCAAGAGAGTGCAAAAAGAATCATAACCGTTTGACGTTCCAATAAAAAATGTAAAATCGCACACTACAACCAAAGTTTCTGTCCTGCACCGTACAAACCAACAAGCATTGTAAACATCCTAAAGGCAAACCATGGAACATTATTTTTATAATACAATGGAATTGTACAAGGGGATAATTATTTTTGATGAAAAGTTTCTGTAATTAAGATTCACAAAGTTTCCGTGAGCATGAACAAAGTTCATGCAGCTCTCCCACTTCAACAATGCTTGTCTTTCTCACTTTCACTTTCTTTTTCACTACTAGGGAAAAGGCTAGCAGCAGTGCGGGTTTTTGGTGTATCAGTAGCGTGGGGTGGGGCACTACTAATAAGGCGCTACAGCTAACATATAGCAGTAGCGCGTGGTCACCGGCGCTACTGCTACACAAGTGTAGCAGTAGCGCGGTTACTGGGAGGACGCTACTGCTAGTAGCTCTAGCGCCCTTTGTAGCAACGCGCTACTGCTATAGAGGCGCTGCTGCTAACTTCTATACACTCGCTACTGCTAATTTAATAGGTTTTTTTTCTTTTTTTGGGCATATTTGTTTTGTATTTGAACAGGCTTTATAGAAGAATCTTTAGCACATAGAAATGTCATCATGATACACATACAAATGCCTGCGAGACCACGAATATAATCATAGCATATACATACAAATAGTCTCATCATAATCATCATCCAACACAAAGTGGTCTCTCGTCATCATCTCGAAAATAGTGATACAAGTCCTTGATTACTTGCAAATACATCATCATCCATCTAAACAATGGTATACACGAGAAGAGCTATCACTTTGAGTACATGAGTTCGTATCCCTCTCTCGCATTAGCATGAACCTAATATAACTACTGCCTGTCCCTCGGAAACCGGAAACCGACAACACCTGGGCCTGACACTCCGGCCACTCATCGTATATATACTCCTGGCGTAGCACTTCTTCGCCATCGATGATCTATGCACCTGCATCGTCACATGAGTAGATGATATGCAACATATATAGTTGAGCAACAGAAAGAGACAGACTTGACAAAAATAGAAACAACATATCATAAGCATAAATAACAAAGTTCATCGTAACCAAAATACCCTAACTAGAGTGATCTTCGCTAGTCGAGGAGGAGGACGGTTTAATTACATCACAAATAAAGTTTCATTGCGCATAACTCAAAGTTTTGTCATACAGAAAGTATGGACTAAACAGACACATTGTCATATATCGACAATCACTCCAACATGCCGTGCCATCCATCGAGGTCAGGAAGATAGTCCCCGAGCTTAGTGAAAGGCTTCATGTCGAGACGCTGAGAGGCTATGCATGTTCGGACGTCTTCCCGCGACATTTGTCCTCCGTATAACATCCCTGTTTTTCCGACGACCTCTTTCATGATGATTTGGGCAAGTTCGCGCTGGATGTTATAGAACTCAACTCGAAGTTGATGATCCTCGATATCTCCTATGTCCTTTGCCCATTGCAGAATATGGGCATCGCCAGATCTAGGTGACATGTGAAGGTTCTGGTGATCCCGTCTGTACTCCAGCATGTGGTGTAGGACATAGAATCCATCATTAAGAGAATCGTTCGGTTGCTGGATGCAGCAGAAGTCGGTCTTATGGCTGAAGGCGGCCCTGCCGCCCCTTCTCTTCTTGTCCCTAACCTCTCCACCCCTTGCTTGGTAGTCAAACATAGCACTGTCGAGAACATCTTTGATGTGAGTTTAATCCTTTTTGTGAATGTTCTTCGACAAGTCCAAGTAAAGAGTGTGGGAGAATCGGGGGTAGAGGATGATGAGGACGGCGCGCCCGCCGCTGCGCAAAATAAGTACACCTCAAATTAATTAGCCTCCACCATGCAAATGAATTATTGAAATCGAAGGAAGGATAGCAGCGCGGATGACTTACACGGGATGATAAGGCACGAGAATTGCCTCCTTGTCCTTATTGGCGAGCATGAAACTGACGATGTAATCCGTCGTGTATTCACGCTGCTCTGCACAGACTCCCAAGAAGCTCTCGTGCATGTAGTACGGGTCAGTGACACAGATATGACGTATCTGCTCAACCCCAATGATGTAG
Source organism: Triticum dicoccoides (assembly GCF_002162155.2). NCBI lineage: Eukaryota > Viridiplantae > Streptophyta > Magnoliopsida > Poales > Poaceae > Triticum > Triticum dicoccoides. Next base: position 373,037,234 of record NC_041387.1, read on the forward strand.
TTCATGTGCAAGGCATAAAGGCGGACAGACGTAAAATCCAGCTTCTTCACGTGAAACATGTCGAATATGTAATCGAATCGGAGGAAGAACTTATCTGCAGGGAAGCTATCGACGTATGACATTTGCCGCGGAACGTTAACCACGTAGAGTGGGTATCTTGGATCTTTCGAGGTGATGAGGCATTTTTCTACCCACAACACATCGTCATGAAGTCTCCTTAGATCGCCGAATCTGGCCCGTAGCGCTGTTGCAGGTAGGATTGGTTGACCGGGGATATGCCATTGCATCGGGGATATCTATACGGTCCTGAAGCCGAGGCTGCTGAGGCGGCTGGATCATAGAATCAACTTTTTTGCCTTTCCTCGCTCTCTTCCTAGACTTCTTTACTACCGGAAGGTCATCAATAACACGTTGAGACGGTAATTCAGGCACCGACTCATGACGCTCAAACCCCGAGGAGGCGCCAGTATAGACATACTATTCAGCGCCATCGTCATCCTCATCCTCATCCATGGCGACGTCATCAGCGACTAATGGAGCCTCCTCCTTACCCCGTCCGCTATCACCTAACCCGACACCCGACGCTAATTGGGTAGGTGGGGTGTTGATGTTCATACCTTGCTGAGGCTGCGTGCTCGTGGGTGTGCTCCCGGCCACCTCCAGACGAAGCAGACTCTTTGGCCACAACAGGACCCACCCATTGAAACAATCACCAAGCCGCCGCGGTGTCTCCTCGTCATCCACCAGTAGTGTTGGAGGAGGCAAATTCTCGTGGCCCAGTTCGACACTGGCCATGGAAACCTTGAAGACGTTCGGGGGGATCGGCCGGCTGTGGAACAATGGTTCCTTCGGCTTCATTATCGTCGCCTTCCCCACGGCCACCTTCTGGTCGCCGATGGTGTACAATATGGTGCACGGGGTTTCATCGGCCTGCAAAGAAAAGTCTGCGATGTGAGACATCCGAAAGGCAACAAAAATGGGAGATTATACATTTATATTAAAGGGGGCCGGTGTGACAGATACTGTGAGGGCGTCGAGCTCAGCCAAAGACGAAGCACCGCCGAGCACGTCCGGTGCGGGAGCAGGTGCGGTAGCCGGTGCGGGAGCAGGTGCTCCCAAGAAGTCAGCAAGGGGAAAGTCCTCTGCATTTTTTTGTGGATTGTTCCTTGTCCAAGTGATAACGCCCGTCACCAAGGAAGTAGACAAATCTGCAACCGCCTTTTTTGCGGCAGCTACCGCTGTTGCAACTGTCTGAGACGATTTCTTCTCAACCGCAATCTCAACCTTCTTGTCGATGTTTTCTTCAGTTAACCTCCGTCTTTCCTTTCTCTCCTCCGTGGTCTCATGGTAGTACTTCTTCCACGTGGCACCGTCTCCGACACCGTGCACACATCCATACGACGGTCGAGTATCCACCGGTTGTCGTTTCAATATGTTCAACGCCCGGTTGAATGGAGTGTCCCACTTGGGCCTCGCCAATGCCTCAGACGGCGAGTTGCTTTCGGCCGCAATCCGGTGCTGCTCTCTCTGCAAACGGCACAAGGATCGTTTACAAATATGACTAACGTGTGCAGTCGAATTGATCAGAAACTAAAATTACCAGCAGTCTCATGAACTCCGTAATGACCGGTGTTGTCTCGTAAACCTTGTTCACTGGGTCCCAACGGTGTCGGGCCCTCAGGACGTCATGCTCCTGCGGGACGGTGAAATCCGCCAAGGGGTCTGGGATGCCCAGACTCGCGGCTTCTGCGTCCTCCTTGGCCCATTTGGACCTCTTTCCGCCGTAACCACGGCTTCCGAGGTGGTGGCTCCCAATGTTCCTCTGTTGAAGCCCTTTCATGTACTTAGACTTGTTTTTGGCACCTTCGGCCTCGCAAGCCTCCTTGAATATTTGAAACTGGTCTTCCGTGATTGTCGGATTATCCTTTACAATCTCGGAGTAGGGTTCCTTCTTGTCGATGATCCTTGCTTTCACTCGAGTTTTCCAGGAGACCAACGCGTCGCTGAACTTGGTCATGGCGTGTTTGTTTATCTTCTTCATTGTCGGGTCCTCATCTGGATCTTCATAATCCTTCTCATTTCGGCCAGGGAACAAGAATATCTGGTGAAACTTCTTTAGGAGGGAGCTCCTCATATTTTCTATCTTCTATAGTTTCTCATCGTTGATGGCGGCGGTTGTCCGTACGATGCAGCCTATTTGATTGCCGTAGCACGAGCGAGCTTCCTCGGGCGCCTTTGGCTCAAAAATGCTGTCGTCCACCTCCGTGACCACCAGCCTAGTAGTCCTGAGTTTGTTAGGAAGCCGTTGCCTCTTTGCTTTCGGTTCTACACCGGCTCCGCTCCTCGAGGCAGCACCAGTCTCAGCGCCGGTCTCGACGCCGGTCTGAATCTCATCGCCGGTCTTAGTCTCAGCACTGGTCTGCGCGTTGGTCAGTCCCTGATGCCACCGGTGGGCCGAGCAACAACATCAGTTGATCGTCGGTAAGGCTAAAATATTCGTCTGCCGCCAGGTAGACGTCAGCGCAATCACCAGAACCCTGTCCTTCATAGTTGCTAGCCATGTTTCCTATGATTAAATCTAGTCAATTAATTCTAGACCTAATAAAATGAATAATGACATAAAAAAGGACTATTGTTTTGCAGGAATGTTGACTCCTTCCTGGTGCAGCAAATCCCGGGCAATCGATATGTCCTAGTTTGTAGCACAAGTCATGCCGAAATTCACGGAAAATTTCGGCATGACCTTTGCTAAAAAGTGGACAAATCGAGAACCTGAAATTTGTCGGAACAGAAATGAATCAACATTCCGGCAAAACATAGGCCACTTAGCATCATTCCTTGGAAACAACAAAGCCACTTGGGAACAATCGAACAACTTCAATGAAAAGATATAACATGAGCAAACATTATATAACATGGCCGCTTCAATGAAAAGATATAATCAACAATAATGGAACATGCAAATGAACATCAATGACATATAGCTACTAGTCTGTTTGACCAAGTTTTTGAAAAGAAAAACAATTCTGTTTTTTGTTTATAGCTAAATGTCATAGCTACTGTTTTTTATTTATAGCTAAATACTTTTGTTTCTTGTCTAAAGCTAAAAGTCTAGGAACTACATTTTCTCTAACCCTTTTGACCTCACCAGAATTTCCACAGCAAGACCTTAGTACCTACACCCAATTTCTTCAAAAATATTCAGGTCCATAGTCCAAATAATTCAAATTTCATTTGAATGAAATTTGGAAAAAATTCAGGTCCGTAGTCTTTTTATAGCTAAGTGTTTTTTGTTTATACCCTCTGTTAATTTAAATCTAAATGCTACTATTATTTATATACCCTCTGTTAGTTTAAAGCTAAATGGAATTTCTGTTTAGGAATTTTCATAAAAATTGCCCTATCTAATTTCCTAAAATAATTGCAAATCATTTTTCCTAAATGCTATAAAATGCCTACTGCCCTAAAAAAATCTAGGGTTCATATGAACATCAACACAGTATCAACACATATATATAATTGCCCTAGCAGAGAGAAATAGGAGGGTAGGGACAGGAGAGGCATAGCCTTACGATCGGCGGCGAGGGCAGGCTCTGGCTCGGGCAGCGGCGGTGAGGTCTAGGGCGGCGGCGGCGAGCTCGAGGGAGGCGACAGTGAGGTCGACGACGACGGCCTCGGGCGGCAGCTGTGAGGTCGAGGGGGCGGCCTTGGGCGGCGGCGGTGTGGTCGAAGGCGGCCTCCGGCGGTGGCGGTGTGGTCGAAGGCGCGCGGCAGGGCAACGACAGTGATGGAGCAGTTGGGGGATAGGGGGGAGTAGAGAGGGGTGAAAAGGACTTAGCGAAATTTTGAGCCAGGGCCGCCGGGATTTGAGTCAAACTAGCAGCAGCGCGTTTTTACGAAACGCGCTATAGCTAAGATAGCTATAGCGTGTTCCAGAGAAACGCGCTCCAGCTAACCGTTTCTGTTTTCTTTCTCTTTTTCTTTTGTTTTCTCTACATTTTCTTTTTTTCATTTCTCCTTTTTCTATTTCTTTCATTTTCATTTACTTTTCTACTTATTTTTCTATTTATTTTCTTTTCCATAGCAGTAGCGCTGTAAAGAAGAAATGCGCTGCTACAATGTTTTTAGCAGTAGCGTGCTTCTGCGAGAAGCGCTGCTACTATTCCTAGCCTACCGGCACCAGTGAGAGAATTTTAGTAGTAGCGCTTTTCTGTGGAGACGTGCTACTGCTAAAATAATGATTGTAGCATGGTTTTGCAACAAGCGCTACTACTAAGTAGCGCTAGCGCCGAGTTTTGACCAACGCTACTGCTATACCTCTGTGTATAGTGTTTTCCCTAGTAGTGTTTGAAAAGTTTTGGGTTCACCTCTTTATTTTTTTGTTTTGACTATATAAAAGCACTCAACAGATATAACTGACTCTCTAAAACTTCCGGGTTGTCTCCCTGGCAGCACTTTTTTTAAAGCCATTAAGCTAGGCATATAGTGCTCAAGTAATGGTTCCACCTGGATCCCAAGGTATATCAAAGCCAATTTTAATTAACAATGATTTGTAATTTAGTAGTGAGCACAAAGTAACATATATCATGCAACAATGAAGTCTAACTCTCTTCCTATGCATCGGCATGTCATAAAAGAACAATTCATGCACACATAGTAAAGGCCAATGCGCAGTATAAGCAGTTTCTTGCAATTTTATCATATTGGAAACATAGAGAGGTGGAGATATAGTTCCTCTCTCATAATAATTGCAAGTAGGAGAAGAAAGCACATGTATATTATATATATCAAAATCATCATGTGCAATGGTAAAAGGCAACCCATCAATATAATCCTTAATAAGCAGAAACTTATCCAATATAGTGTAGTTTGGAGAATTCAAAAGGATAATAGGACTATCATGCGTGGATGCAATAGCAACAATTCATGTTTAACATAAGGAACTATAGCAAGTTCGTCTCCATAAGAATAATTCATGTTGGCATCTTGGCCACAAGCATAGCAGGCATCATCAAAAAGGGATATTTCAATAGAATCAATGGGATCATAATAATCATCATAGCAATCATCCTTCAGTAAGCATGAAGGGGAATTAAACAATGTATGAGTTGAAGAGTTACTCTCATTAGAAGGTGGGCACGGGTAGCTAATCCGCTCTTCCTCCTTTTGTTCTTCGCTCTCCTCATCATCTTTTTCATCCAATGAGCTCACAGTTTCATCAATTTCTTCTTCCATAGACTCCTGCAAAATATTAATCTCTTCTTGGACAGCGGAGAAGTCCTCAATATATGGTTTAACATAGGCATTATAAGCATAATTATCATAACAATATTTATGTATGGCAAAAATTTCAGATTTGTAAAGAGTAGCATCATACTTTTCAATCAAAGAAGCAATTTCATAAGCACCCTTAAAAGCAACAAATTCTTCAATTTGTTGAACATCATAGTAATTATAAACACCCTTAACATACAAAGATACTATTCCATTATCACTAAACTCACATTGGTAGGGAAGGTGTTTCTTAGGGTTTTCAGAACAACAAGTAACATCATATATTTCACATAAATTCCAAGCATAGCATTGCAAATGATGAATTTGATCCAGTAAAAGTTTCCCTTTTTCAGATATGTGGTGTCGCACATAACAAGCATGCTCATCTAAAGATTTTCCCTCAACTAAGCTAGTGGGGGTTTCAGCACGAGCACAAAGGGATCGAAGATGATCCAAGTAAAAAGCTTCAGGAGTGTGATAGATTTGGAGTGGTTCTTCAACCATTGGTTTAGTAGTTACAACTATTTTTTTTTGGTATTTTGCATTTCCTACCCATAACTATAGATAGGAAACAACTAAGAACAACAAATAAAAATTACTTAGTGATAAAGCAAACAAGCACACACGAGAATATTCACCCCATGCTATTACTCCTCGGCAAAGGCACCAGAAAAAGGTCTTGATAACCCACAAGTGTAGGGGATAATTGTAGCATCTTTCGATAAGTAAGAGTGTCGAACCCAACAAGGAGCTAAAGGTAGAACACATATTCTCTCAAGTCCTATCTGCCACTGATATGACTCTACGCACGCTTGACGTTTGCTTTACCTAGAACAAGTATGAAACTAGAAGTACTTTGTAGGTGTTGTTGGATAGGTTTGCAAGATAATAAAGAACACGTGAATAAAAACTAGGGGCTGTTTAGATAAAGAAGAAACTAAATTAGTTTTAGTAGAGAGCTTTTTGTCACGAGAAAGTTATTTGTCCAAGGCAATCGATAACTAGACCGGTAATCACTATTGCAATTCTATTTGAGGGAGAGGCATAAGCTAACATACATTCTCTTCTTGGATCATATGCACTTATGATTGGAACTCTAGCAAGGATCCGCAACTACTAAAGATCATTAAGGTAAAACCCAACCATAGCATTAAAGTATCAAGTCCCCTTTAGCCCATACGCAAACAACCTACTTACTCGGGTCTGTGCTTCTGTCACTCAAGCCACCCACCATAAGCAAATCATGAACATATTGCAAACCCTACAGCGGGGATCCCTCACGCTTGCGCGACAGGGAGAGCCCCATAGGACAGCACCAATAATAAAACATGCAACTCAAACCAATCACGATCATCAATTAACCCATAGGACAAAATAGATCTAGTCAAACATCATAGGATAGCCATACATCATTGGGAAATAATATCTAGCGTTGAGCACCATGTTTAAGTAGAGATTCCAGCGGGTAAGAGAGGGGTTACACCATTGCATAGAGGGGGGGAGAGTTGGTGATGATGGCGGTGAAGTTATTGGTGAAGATCACAGTGATGATGATGGCCCCCGGCGGAGTTTCGGCACCATCGGAAGCAAGGGGGAGAGGACCCCCTTCTTCTTCTTCATCCTTGACCTCCTCCCTAGATGGGAGAAGGGTTTCCCCTCTGGTCCTTGGCTCCCATGGAATGGGAGGGGCGAGAGACCCTCCGGGAGTGGATCTATCTCTCTGTCCCTCTCTGTTTATGCGTTCCCAGATTCTGCCCTTTCACCGTTTCTTTTATATCCGGAGATCCGTAACTCCGATTGGGGTGAATCTTTCGCCTAGATTTTTCTCATAAAATTAGCTTTCTTGCGGAAAAAGAAGAGTGTCAACCGCTTTACGGGGTGCCCACAAGAGTCCAGGGTGCGCTTGCCCACTAGGGCGCGCCCCCTGCCTCGTGGCCCCCTCGGGCACCGTCTCGCGTTGATTCTTCCTCCCAAAAATCACAAATATTCCAAAATAATTCTCCGTCTGTTTTTATCCCATTTGAACTCGTTTGATATTGGGTTTCTGCAAAACATAAAACATGCAACAAACAGGAACTGGCACTGGGCACTGGATCAATATGTTAGTCCCAAAAAATAGTATAAAAAGTTGCCAAAAGTATATGAAAGTTGTAGAATATTGGCATGGAACAATCAAAAATTATAGATACGATGGAGACGTATCAAAAACCCTTTATCGCGTTGGTTGCGAGGTTCTTGTTTGTTTGTGTAGGTGCGTGGGACTTTTGAGGTGCCTCCTACTGGATTGATACCTTGGTTCTCAAAAACTGAGGGAAATACTTACGCTACTTTGCTGCATCACCCTTTCCTATTCAAGGGAAAAACGAACACATGCTCAATAGGTAGCAGTATCCGGTAGAACAATTGGGCCTGGTCCGCAGCCACCAGAGTACGGAGTTAAGCTCCTTGTCTGATTCTTTTAGAGATAACACTAATCTGGGTTTGATGTCGCTCATAATAAGACCACTGGCTCGACTTGACCGTCGGTTTGTGGGTGGTAGACAAAGGCGTAGTCGAGCTTGATGCCCAGATTAGCACACCGGGATTTCACCTCATCGGCTGTGGAATTGGAGCCGTTGTCGGTGATGATGCTGTGTGGGACGCGATAACGGTGCACAACACCGTATATAAAGTCTATCACTGGCCCGGCTTCAGCCGTTTTAACTGGTTTGGCCTCTATCCACTTAGTCAATTTATCCACCATGACCATAAAATAATTTTCCTTATGGCTTCCTCCTTTAAGGGGTCCGACCATATCAAGTCCCCAGACTGGAAAAGGCCAAGTGATGGGGATTGTTTTTAGAGCGGCGGGTGGCATATGGCTTTGGTTGGCGAAAAGCTGGCATCCGACGCAATGTTGGACAAGGTCCTGCGCATCTGCTCGGGCCGTTGGACAATAGAAACTTGTACTGAAGGCCTTTCTTACAAGGTCCTGGGCCGTTGCGTGGTGATCGCCAAGACCGGCACGAACTTCAGCCAAGAGCTACCGCCCTTCTTCTTCGGAGAATGTACTCCGGTAGCGCTTTTCTTATAGAGTTCTCCCTCGTGAAACTTGTAGGCTTTAGAGCGCCGCACAATGCAGCGTGCCTCATTCTGATCCTCGGGAAGCACTCGCCTATTGAGGTAGGCTAAGAAGGGTTCGGTCCATGGGGTGATGACTGCCATGATAAGATGGGCCGATGGTGTAATTTCGGTAGCTGAGCCCCTGATGATGTCGGTGTGTTTGGAATCTGTGGTTGTATTCGGATCCGGATTGGTGTTGCTGCTCTCCCCTTGCCACACCACGGATGGCTTGAAAAGCCTTTCCAAAAAGATGTTAGGTGGGATGGGGTCGCTCTTGGCACCGATGCGAGCAAGGACATCCGCCGCTTGATTACTTTCTCGAGCCACGTGGTGAAACTCGAGCCCCTCAAACCGAGCCGACATTTTGAGAACGGTGTTACGGTAAGCCGCCATCTTCGGATCTTTGGCATCGAAATCTCCAATTATTTGAGATATTGCGAGGTTTGAATCCCCGTGCACTTCCAGGTGTTGTATGCCCATGGAGACGGCCATCCAAAGACCATGCAATAAGGCTTCGTATTCGGCTGCATTGTTGGAGTCCGTGAATAATATTTGTAGGACGTACTGAACAGTATCTCCAGTATGGGATGTTAGGACAACATCTGCCCCTAGGCCTGCCAGCATTTTGGAGTCGTCGAAGTGCAAGACCTAGATGGAATATGTGGTGTACTCTTTAGGGAGTTCGGCCTCTGTCCATTCGGCCACGAAGTCGGCCAGTACTTGAGATTTAATGGCCCACTGCGGTTTTTATGTAATGTCTAATGGGAGGAGCTCAATGGCCCACTTGGCAATCCAGCCCGTGGCATCGCGGTTATTTATTATGTCGTTGAGTGGTACCTCAGATGCCACCGTTATGGAGCATTCTTGAAAGTAGTGCCAGAGCTTCTGGGATGCCATGAAGACCGCTTATGGTATTTTTTGGTAATGTGGGTACCGAGATTTGCTTGGTGTGAGGACAGTGGATACATAGTATACCGGCTTCTGAAGCGGGAATTTGTGTCCGTCCTTCTCTCGTTCGGCGAGGAGCACCGCACTCAAGACTTGGTATGTGGCCGATATGTATAATAACTTGGGTTCACCGACATTTGGCGCGGCCAGGATTGGGTTGCTTGCTAGAAGAGCCTTTATTTCTTCCAATCTGGCCATTTCCGCGTCCGTCCACTCAAACTGATAGGTGCATCGGAGAAGGCGATAGAGTGGCAACACCTTTTCTCCTAGTCTGGAGATAAAGTGGCTTAAGGCTACCACACAGCCGGATAGTTTTTGGACTTGTTTAAGGTCTGTTGGCGTAGCCAATTGTGACAAAGCTTGGATTTTTGCTGGGTTTGCCTCAATTCCTCTGTTGGATACGATGAAGCCCAGAAGTTTTCCAATGGGAACACCAAAAACACACTTCTCCGGATTGAGCTTGATGTCATATGTTCGGAGGTTGTGGAATGTGAGACGCAGATCGTCTATTAATGTCTCTACATGTCTAGTTTTGATGACTACGTCATCCACGTATGCTTCAACTGTCTTGCCGATTTGTTTCTCCAGGCATGTTTGAATCATGCGTTGATAGGTGGCACCGGCGTTTTTGAGCCCGAAAGGCATAGTGTTGAAGCAGAAAGGCCCGTATGGGGTGATAAATGCCGTTGCGGTTAATCGGACTCCTTCATCTTGATTTGATGGTATCCAGAGTATGCGTCAAGGAAACACAGTGAGTCGTGTCCTGCAGTAGCATCGATAATCTCATCAATGCGGGGGAGGGGAAAGGGATCCTTAGGGTAAGACTTGTTGATGTCTTTAAAATCGACACATAGACGCCATGATTTATTCTTCTTTGGTACCATCACCAGGTTTGCTAGCCAGTCCGTGTGTTTTATCTCTCTGATGAATCCGGCCTCAAGTAACTTGGCTAGCTCCTCTCCCATGCCTTGTCGTTTGGGTTCGGAAAAGCGCCGTAATGTTTGCTTGACCGGCTTGTATCCCTTCAATATGTTTAGGCTGTGTTCGGCCAGCCTGCATGGGATCCCTGGCATATTAGAAGGGTGCCAGGCAAATAAGTCCCAGTTTTCGCGTAGGAACGCCCGCAGTGCAATGTCGACCATGGGGTCCCGCTGTGTCCCGATGGATGCTTTTTTCGTGGATTCCGTTGGGTGGAACTGGAATTTGACTATTTCGTCTGCTGGGTTAAAGGAGGTGGATTTGGATCGCTTATTGAGTATCACGTCATCCCTATCCATCATGGAGCGCAATGCGGTTAATTCTTCGGCCGCGAGGGCTTCGGACAATGCCTTGAGGGCCAAGGCGGTGGTTTTGTTTTCGGTGCGGAGTGCTATGTCTCGATCACTGGCAAGAGTGATGATTCCATTAGGCCCGGGCATCTTGATCTTCATGTACCCGTAATGGGGTATAGCTTGGAAGCTTGCAAATGCATCTCGCCCTAACAGGGCGTGATATCCACTGTTGAAATAGGCCACTTGAAAGGTTATCTCTTCGGACCGATAATTCTCCGGCGTGCCGAATACCACATCGAGTGTGATTTCTCCTGCACATCGCGCCTCCCGACTGGGAATAATTCCACGAATGGTCGTGCTACTTTGCTCAATGCGGCTCCTTTCTATTTCCATTTTTTGAGAGTTTCCTCGTAAATGAGGTTTATTCTGCTGCCACCGTCCATGAGTACTTTAGTAAGCCGAAAGTTGTCCATAATTGGACTGAGGACCAATGCGGCTAGTGCCTGGACTGTTCCGAATTTTGGTTCGTCACTGACATTGAAAGTTATGGCCGTGTCGTTCCAGGGGTTTATTGCTGCAACTTGGCAGACTTCAGCGAGGCCGCGGAGTGCCCTTTTGCGCCTATTGTTTGAAGCGAAAGTCTTGAAGACTGTCAACACTGTAGGGTTATTGTCTTCCGTGGGATGTTGCTCTGTGGTATTTTTGGCGAGGGGATCCGCGCCGCTCTTGGCCACATGCCGGAGTATGCAACATGCTCTAAGGCTATGGGTTGGTACGATATCCGGTGTTGTATGTATTTTGCATGGACTGTCGAGCCATCCCTCCAGAACGGTTCTGCTCCCCATGATGGGCTTCAATTTTTTTTGTTATTGGATCAGGAGACCTACGAGGGTGCATCCTGTTTGTCCGGACGAGGGGTTTACTGGAAACCGGTGGCTCCCAAGAGGCTGCTTGAGTTTTCCAAGCGCTTTTCATTGCACAATGCTTCTGTACTATGGTTGCCAAGTCAGCGATGTGATACGTGACAGTGATTGATTTCATTGAGGATTCCCTCGTCTGTGCAGTTTTTGTAGAATAATGAGATTGTGTCTTCATCGCAGCAGTCTTTGATCCTGTCCTTGACAAGGCGGAATATGGTCCAAAAGTGATGGACTGTTTCCTGGGACTATTGTCTGATGTGGATAAGATCGCTTGTATCTGGGTGGGTGCGTGGCTTTAAATCCGAACCCTGACCCAATCTGGGATATGGAGTTTGAAAAACTTCCGAGCTTAAGAGTCCAGGCTCCGGAATATCAACCAATTTTTAAGGCCCACGGTCCGATTCTAGGTTCGGAGTATGGGGCCCCTCTTCCCACGGGTGGGTGTCCGGCCCTGTGAGCTCAGAAACCTGAACATAGTTCCTCCTCGATGTAGAGGATGAGTCGCCGCATTGCTCCTCCACTACTGCTATCTGATGGGTGATCGGTGGAGATTCGATTTCTCTCTGATCGGGTTTAAGCCCAATCCGATCGTAGTCCGTAGCAACTCCCAAGGCGGCGATGTGATCCAGGAGTTCGTTTAAAAATGACAACTCCGTCGGATCCATCTGTTCGGAGTATTCTGAGCTGATGTGGAGGCGATTTTCACTGACCCGAGAACTCATCATCGACCCGACGGCCGAACGGGCGCTCATAGTGTAGCCGCCCAGCCGGAGGGTTTGGCCTGAGGCCAGGGCTCCCCCATAGGTGATATTGTCCTTGATAACAAGGAGAGCCATCAGGCCTATCTTAGACGTCACAGCGGAACTCTCAATGAAAGCACCAATGTCAGTGTCAAAACCGGCGGATCTCGGGTAGGGGGTCCCGAACTGTGCGTCTAAGGCTAATGGTAACAGGAGGTGGGGGACACAATGTTAACCCAGGTTCGGGCCCTCTCTATGGAGGTAATACCCTACTTCCTGCTTGATTGATCTTGATGAATATGAGTATTACAAGAGTTGATCTACCACAAGATCGTAATGGCTAAACCCTAGAAGTCTAGCCTATGAGATTGTGATTGTTGTCCTACAGACTAAACCTTCTGGTTTATATAGACACCGGAGGGGGCTAGGGTTACACAAAGTCAGTTACAGAGAAAGGAATCTACATATCCGAATCGCCAAGTTTCCTTCCATGCAAAGGAGAGTCCCATCCGAACACGGGACGAAGTCTTCTATCTTGTATCTTCATAGCCCAACAGTCCGGCCCATGTATATAGTCTGGCTGTCCTAGGACCCCTTAATCCAGGACCCCCTCGCCTATTATTGAAATCGGTCCCACTGAGTTCATGTGATCGGTCACATTGAGTTACATTATGCCTTAACCCTAGTGCATTAGTCCCACCGAGTTGATCGTATCGGTCCCACCGAAAAGCCTAACATTCATATTTTGACTTGGATCGGTCTGACCGAGTTTTACCATTCGGTCTCACCGAGTTTGGGAATCTATGTGTAACGGTTAGATTTTGTGTGGAGGCTATATATACCCCTCCACCCATTCTTCATTCGTAGAGAGATCCATCGAAATGTGCATACACTTCCACCATTCATTTTCTGAGAGAGAACCACCTACTCATGTGTTGAGACCAAGACATTCCATTCCAACCACAAGAATCTTGAGCTCTAGCCTTCCCCAAGTTGCTTTCCACTCAAATCATCTTTGCACCATAACCAAATCTGTGATAGAGAGTTGAGTGTTGGGGACACTATCCTTTGAATCACAAGAGCAAGGAGTTCATCATCAACACACCATCTATTACCTTTTGGAGAGTGGTGTCTCCTAGATTGGTTAGGTGTCACTTGGGAGCCTCCATCAAGATTGTGGAGTTGAACCAAGGAGTTTGTAAGGGCAAGGAGATTGCCTACTTCATGAAGATCTACCCAAGTGAGGCAAGTCCTTCGTGGGAGATGGCCATGATGGGATAGACAAGGTTGCTTCTTCATGGACCCTTCGTGGGTTGAAGTCTCCATCAATGTGGATGTACGATAGAACCACCTATCAGAACCTCGCCAAAAATCTCTGTGTCAACATTGCGTTTGCTCCCTCCAAACTCCTCCCATTTAATTTCTTGCAAGTTGCATGCTTTACTTTCCGTTGCTCATATACTCTTTACACGCTTGCTTGAATAGTATTGTGATTGTTTGATTTGTGCTAAGTTGCTAAAATCTGCCAAGAATTAAAATTGGGAAAAGGTTAGGTTTTTAATTTGTCACATAGTCTAATCACCCCCCCCCTCTAGACATGCTTTCGATCCTACAGGGGAATAGGCCAGTAACGGGCCAGAAGTAATCGAGGGCCGAAAAGGAGCCCAAGAACGTATGGGTCACCAGTAGGCCGAAAGCTAACACGGGCTGGAAATGGGTACAAAGAAATTTACTGTTCATTATGGGCCAGAGTCACCGTGGGCCACTAAAGGGCCTAAAGATATGAAAGGCCTAATATGGGCTGAAAGATGTCGTGGGCCATACAAGGGCCGAATGTGAAACGGGCTGGTGTTATATTTGATGGCCCATGACGCTATTGGGCCAAATTCGGGAAGGCCCTAACGGACCGTGAGTTATCGGGCCGTAAAATGGGCTATATGCGAACAGACCATTAACAGGATTTTCATGGGCCGGCCTGCTAACTTTTGACCAAGTCAAGCGGGTCGGCCTTGTAAGCTAAATGGGCTAGTGTTGGGCCGTCACATGTGTCGACATATCATAGGTGCCTATATGACCCAATGACGAGCTGACACGTGTTTCCTTCGGCCAATGAGAATTTTACACGTGGAAAATCCCCATTGGTCCGGGCTGTTAACGGGTTATCAGATCCAAAACTGAACCCGATAGCTTAACGACGACCCGTTACGCCGGATGCCACATGTCGGTTACCCTTGACGAAAGCACTTCCATGACATGTCATTTATTGTCATTGAAGTGAACACTTCAATGATGATAATTTTGGTATTGTCATGGAACACTTCTACGACAGCACAGGTATGACTATCTTGATTCTCTCATAAAATTGTCATGGATGTACATAGGGATGGCAATGGGTATGGTATGGGCGGATATGAAATTTTTGTGCCCAAATCCATATCCAAATATTTTTTTCTATACCCACCCATTTCAATATCCATGGGCACAAACTGGTACCTATGCCCATACCCATCGGGTATCTTACACCCAATGGGTATCCTGTGGGTACAATATATAATATTGGCATGATAAAGGTAAGACAATAAAAAGGCCTAAAACTCAAGTTAGGTACTCGACCATCACAATCTCGTTTGCACTTACATCAAAATTTCACAATGACGATTGAAAAACAAATGTCTTAATCTCCATTACAAAGGAACTTTGAAAAAAATCAAGTTTGCAAACTTGCAATGCTAACTACTGTAAGTTTAACCATATATTATAGGGTTCGATTTTTTATTAATTTTTCTAGGTATCTATTGGGTTACCCCTAGGTATAATTTCATACCCATACCCTACCCATGCATTTTGCGGGTATGGATACCCATTACCCATGGGTATGAACTACTAGAAAGTCTCACCCATGCCCACTATTTTTGGGTAGGGTACCCGCGGGTACCCATACCCATGGGAAAAAATGCCATTCCTAGATGTACATACATGACAGAAAACCTGACCTACTGTGACAAACACGTATCATCACGGAAGTGTATTTTTTTTGTAGGGATCCTTCATCGCAAATGTTTTGCATCTTTTTTGACAGTTATTTTACATCATCTTTTGTGATTAATGCATCGCCCACAGTTTCGTCAAAGGGTCTCTGATCGTAGTGTCGCGTTAGCAACATCCTGCAGTAGTGACGTATGACTATATACAGAATACATGCCTACATTGAATTGATGAATTGGAGCTATTGTGTATCGCTCTAGGTTGTGACTGTTATATGATGAATGTCATGCAACAAAAATATCCATCGTTGATCCAATGCATACGCTTTTCTCATATTGATCTTTGGTAAGTTACTATTGTTGCTGCTATTGTTACAATCACTAGAAAACTGCTATTGTTACAGTTACTATTGCTACTATTACCACTGCTACCAAACTAACATATTACTATGCTACTAAACACTTTCCTGCAGATATTTAGTTCTCTAGGTGCGGTTTAATTGACTACTCAACTTCTAATACACATAAATATTTTTTTGGTTCCCTTGTGCCGAATCAATAAATTTGGATGAAATACTTGTTAGCGAATGTTGCATGGAAAAACAAAAAAAATTTGTACGCACACGCAAGATCTATCCATTGAGATGCATAGCTACGAGAGGGGGAGAGCATCTACATACCCTTGTAGATCGCTAAGCGGAGGCGTTTATCAACGCGGTTGATGTAGTCGTACAACTTCACGATCCGTTCCGATTAAAGACCAAATGCACGGCACCTCCGTGTTCAGCACACGTTCAGCTCGATGACGTCCTCACCTTCCCGATCCATCAAGAGAGGCGAAGTAATAGATGATTTCTGGTAGCACGACTGTGTGGTGACGGTGGTGGTGAAACTATTTCCGCTGGGCTTCGCTAACACTACTAGGAAAAGGCCTACTAATGGCGCACCAGTTTTTCCTACTAATGACGCACTACTGGTGCGCCATTAGTACCACGCCACTAGTATTTTTTTACTAATGGCGCACCTGTAGTGCGCCATTAGTATGCCTAGAGGTGTGCCATTACTATCTGACTTAGTAATGGCGCACCACATAGAAGTGCGCCATTAGTAATAATTTTTTTTCATTTTTTTCAATTTTTTTAATTTTTTTAAAATCAATTTTTTATTTTTTATTTTTTATTTTTTTATTAATCTCGGGTCACTATGGCTTAATCTCGGGTCAATATGCTTAATCTCGGGTCAAATCGCACTCCGTGGTCAAACTTTTCGAAAGGTCACCCATCCTCACACTACTCCAGCCCAAGCACGCTTAACTTCAGAGTTCTATCCAACCCCAACACCAGCTCACTTCACAGGCACTTGTTGATATATCTAGCATATCAATCCTATTAAACCTTGTTGATGTTTAGGAACATGAACATGTACGACTACATCAACCTTCTGTTCATATTACGTATCATATTTTGAAAAAAAATCCCCAAAAAAATTGAAAATAATTTTTTTTCTGTTACTGGTGGCGCACCTAGAAAATGGTGCGCCACTAGTAAGTTTGAAATTATTTGAATTTTTTTGCCTCCAAATCTTAAAAGCCCCGTAACTTTTTTTCTGTTAGGTTTTTGAGGATTTTGAAAATGTTTAGCGGGATTCATATAGAAAACTTTTTAATCCGAGTTCGTATGCAAAAGTTATGCCCATTTTACAAATTCTAGAGAGATTTTACAAATAAAGTCGAAATTCATATTTGTAAATTTTCCCAACAACTAGACCACATATCACATGGGAAACTTATTTTCTTTAATTTTTTGACATTTTCATCATTTTCTTTTATTTTTTTAACTGAAAAGGCGGTCCACCGGGGGGGGGGGGGTGCATTCGATGGAATTTTTGGGCCAAGTTAGTAATGGCGCACCGTGGGAGTGGTGCACCATTACTAGTTCAACTAGTAATGGCGCACCACTCCCACGATGCGCCATTACTAGTTTTGAAAAAAAATTAAAAAATTTGAATTTTTTTTTGAAAAAAATTACTAGTGGCGCACCGTGGATGTGGTGCGCCATTACTAGTTAAAACCTGGTGCGCCATTACTAGTTCTGAAAAAAATGAAAATTTTTACTAATGGCGCACCGTGGATGTGGTGCGCCATTACTAGTTTAACTAGTAATGGCGCACTATCCCGTGGTGCGCCATTAGTAGTTTCGAAAAAAAATTAAAAAAATTTGTTACTAATGGCGCACAGTGGATGTGGTGCGCCATTAGTATTTGGACACTAATGGCACACCAACACATGGTGCGCCATTAGTATATAGTAGTGGCGCACCACATGTCTGGTGCGCCATTAGTGTCCATTTCATCTATAGACCTTTTCCTAGTAGTGTAAGCACAACAGATTAGAGCGGAGGATGAACTAGAGGGAGAGGGGGCGCTGGCACACGGCTTGGGGATTCATGGTGTGCGGCGCCCCTCCTCTCCTCTCATATATATAGTTGGAGGGGGAGGGAAGGCAGCACTAGGCGCACCCAAAGGGGGTTAGCAGCCGCCCTTGGGTGCCTGCCCTAGGCGCGCCCCCTCCATTCCTTTCTTGGCGCGTGGGGAGTAGGCAGGAGGGGAGGCCCCCCCGCCCTTTTCTTTCTTAGCATGTGGAAGAGAAGGCAAGAGGGGGCCTGCCCTCTTCCTTCCTTCTCTAGGGCCGACAGCCATGGGCTGGGGTGTGCCAACCCCTTTGTCGGCTGGTGTGCTCCCCTCATTGGCCCTTTTTGCCCTATAACTCCCCGTGGCCTCCCGGAACCCCTTCCGGTCATCCGATAATTATCTGGTGCATTTCGAAACTCTTCCGGAGACCAAATAATATCATCCTATATATCAATATTTGCATCCGAACCATTCCGGAGCTCCTTGTCATCTCCGTGATCTTATCCGGGACTCTGAACAACATTCGGTCACCAACATACATAACTCACATAGTACTATATCATCAACGAACGTTAAGCGTGCGGACCTACGGGTTCGAGAATGATGTAGACTTGACCGAGATGCTTCTCCAGTTAATAACCAATAGCAGGATCTCGATACCCATATTAGTTCCTACATATTCTAGGAAGATCTTTATCGGTCGAACCTTTATGCCAACGTACATAGTTCCTTTGTCTATTGGTATGTTACTTGCCCAAGATTCGATTGTCGGTATCTCCATACCTAGTTCAATCTTGTTACCGGCAAGTCTCTTTAGTCGTTCCGTAATACATCATCTTGTAACTAACTCCTTATTCACTTTGCTTGCAAGCTTCTTGTGACGATGTATTACCGAGAGGGACCAGAGATACCTCTCCATCATACGGACTGACAAATCCCCAATCTCGGTTCACACCAACTCAACAGACACCTTCAGAGATACATATAGAGCACCTTTATGATCACCCAGTTACAAATTGACGTTTGATAGCACACAAGGTATTCCTTCGGTATTCGGGAGTTGCATGATCTCATGGTTGAAGGAATATGTATTTGACATTAAGAAAGCAGTAGCAATAAACTGAACAATCATTTGCCAAGCTAACGGATGGGTCTTATCCATCACATCATTCTCCCAATGATGTGCACCCATTATCAAATGACAACTCATGTCTATGGTTTGGAAACCTTAACCATCTTTTGATCAACGAGCTAGTCTATTAGAGGCTTACTAAGGACTTGGTATTTGCTTATGTATTCACACATGTATTTAAGTTTCCGATCAATACAATTATAGCTTGAATAATAAACCTTTATCATGATTAAGGAAATACAATAATAACAACTTTATTATTGATTCTAGGGAATATTTCCAACAGTCTCCCACTTGCACTAGATTCAATAATCTAGATTACATAGTAATGAATATAACACCCATGGAGTCTTGGTGCTTATCATGTTTTGCCCGCAGAAGAGGTTTAGTCAACAGGTCTGCCACATTCAGATCCGTATGTATTTTACAAATTTCTATGTCTCCATCCTTGACCTTTTCACGAATGGAGTTGAAGCGTCGCTTGATGTGTTTGGTTCTCTTGTGACACATTGACTCCTTGGCTAAGGTAATTGCTCCAGTGTTGTCACAAAAGATTGTCATTGGACCCGATGCACTGGGTATTACACCCAGATTGGATATGAACTCCTTCATCCAGACTCCTTCATGCATTGCTTCCGAAGAAGCTATGCACTCCTCTTCACATGTAGATCCCGCCACGATGCTCTGCTTAGAACTACACCAATTCGCAGCTCCACCATTCAATATAAATATGTATCCGGTTTGTGACTTTGAGTCATCCGGATCTCTGTCGAAGCTAGCATCGATCTAACCAGTTACGACGAGCTCTTCATCACCTACATAAATGAGAAACATATCCTTGGTCCTTTTCAGGTACTTCGGGATATTCTTGACCGCTGTTAGTGATCCACTCCTGTATTACTTCGGTACCTCCCTGCCAGACTTATGGCAATGCACACATCAGGTCTGGTACACAGCATGGCATACATTATAGAACCTATGGCTAAGGCATAGGGAATGACTTTCATACTCTCTCTATCTTCTATCGTGGTCGAACTTTGAGTCTGACTCAATTTCACACCTTGTAACACAAGCAAAAACCCTTTCTTTGACTAGTCCATTTTGAAGTTCTTCCGAACTTTGTCAAGGTATGTGCTTTGTGAAAGTCCTATTAAGCGTCTTGATTTATCCCTATAGATCTTGATGCCCAATGTGTAAGCAGCTTCACCGAGGTATTTCATTTAAAATTCACTTTTCAAATATCCTTTTATGCTATCCAAAAATTCTATATCATTTCCTCTCAGCAATATGTCATCCACATATAATATCAGAAATGCTATAGAGCTCCCACTCACTTTTTTGTAAATACAGGATTCTCCGTAAGTATGTATAAAACCAAATGCTTTGATAACCTCATCAAAGTGTATATTCCAACTCTGAGATGCTTGCACCAGTCCATAGGTGGATCGCTGGAGCTTGCAGACTTTGTTAGCAACTTTAGGATCAACAAAACCTTCTGGTTGCATCATACACAACTCTTATTGAAGAAACCCATTAAGGAATGAAGTTCTGACATCCGTTTGCCAGATTTCATAACCATAAAATGCGGAAATTGCGAACATGATTCTGACAGACTTAAGCATCGCTACGGGTGAGAAAGTCTCATCGTAGTCAACACCTTGAACTTTTCAAAAACCTTTTGCAACAAGTCAAGCTTTGTAGAAAATGATATTACCATCAGCGTTCGTCTTCCTCTTGAAGATCCATTTACTTTCAATGGCTTACCGATCATCGGGCAAGTCCACCAAAGTCAACAATTTGTTCTCATACATGGATCCTATCTCAGATTTCATGGCCTCAAGCCATTTGTCGGAATCTGGGCTCATCATAGCTTTTTCATAGTTTGTAGGTTCGTCATTATCTAACAACATGACTTCCAGGACAAGATTACCATAGCACTCTGGTGCGGTACATGTTCTGGTCGACCTACGAGGTTCAGTAGTAACTTGATATGAAGTTTCATGATCATCATCATTAGCTTCTTCTCTAGTTGGTGTAGGCATCACGGGAACGATTTTCTCTGATGTGCTACTTTCCAATTCGAGAGAAGGTACAACTACCTCGTCAAGTTCTACTTTCCCCCCACTCACTTCTTTCGAGAGAAACTTCTTCTCTAGAAATGACCCATTCTTAGAAACAAAGATCTTGCCTTCAGATTTGTTGTAGAAGGTATACCCAATAGTTTGTTTAGGGTATCCTATCAAGATCCACTTCTCTGCTTTGGGTTCGATCTTATCAGGCTAAAGCCTTTTGACATAAGCGTCGCATCCCCAAACTCTAAGAAACGACAACTTAGGTTTCTTGCCAAACCATTGTTCATAAGGTGTATTCTCAACGGATTTAGACGGTGCCCTATTTAACATGAATGCGGATGTCTCTAATGCATAACCCCAAAACGATAGCGCCAAATTGGTAAGAGACATCATAGAACACACCATATCTAATAAAGTATGGTTACGATGTTCGGACACACCATTACACTGTGGTGTTCCAGGTGGCGTGAGTTGTGAAACAATTCCACATTGTCTTAAATGAAGGCCAAACTCGTAACTCAGATGTTCACCTCCACGATCATATCGTATAAACTTTATATTCTTGTTATGATGATTCTCCACTTCACACTGAAATTCTTTGAACTTTTCAAATGTTTCAGACTTATGTTTCATCAAGTAGATATACTCATCCCTACTTAAATCATCTGTGAACGTTAGAAAATAATGATACCCGCCTCATGCTTCAATACTCATCGAACCGCATACATCGGTATGCATTATTTCCAATAAGTCATTTGCTTGCTCGATTGTTCCGGAGAACAGAGTTTTAGTCATCTTACCCATGAGGCATGGTTCGCAAGTATCAAATGATTCATAATCAAGTGATTCCAAAAGTCCATCCGCATGGAGTTTCTTCATGTGCTCTACACCAATATGACCTAAGCGACAGTACCAAAAGTATGTTGCACTATCATTATCAACTTTGCATCTTTTGGCATCAATATGAATATGTGTATCACTACAATCGAGATTCAACAAGAATAGACCATGCACTAAGGTTACATGACCATAAAAGAAGTTACTCATATAAATAGAACAACCATTATTCTTTGACTTAAATGAATAACCGTCTCACAATAAACAAGATCCAGATATACTATTCATGCTCAACACTGGCACCAAATAACAACTATTAAGGTCTAAAACTAATCCCGAAGGTATATGTAGAGGTAGTGTGCCGACGGCGATCACATCAACCTTGGAACCATTTCCGACACGCATCATCACCTCGTCCTTAGCCAATCTTCATTTATTTCGTAGCTCCTATTTCGAGTTACAAATATGAGCAACCTAACTAGTATAAAATACCCAGGCGCTACTACGAGCATTAGTAAGGAACACATCAATAACATGTATATCAAATATACCTTTATTCACTTTGCCATCCTTCTTATCTGCCAAGTACTTGGGGCAGTTCCGCTTTCAGTGACCATTTCCTTTGTAGTAGAAGCACTCAATTTCAGACTTGGATCCAACTTTGGGCTTCTTCATGGGAGCACAACTTGCTTGCCATTTTTCTTGAAGTTCCCTTTCTTTCCCTTGCCCTTTTTCTTAAAACTAGTGGTCCTGTTAACAATCAACACTTGATGCTCTTTCTTGATTTGTACCTCCATCAATTTCAGTATCGTGAAGAGCTCAGGAATCATTCTCGGCATCCCTTGCATATTACAGTTCATCATGAAGCATTTGTAGCTTGGTGGAAGTGACTGAAGAACTCTATCAATAAGACTCTCAACTGGAAGGTCGATTCCCGGTTGAGTCAAGTGGTTGTGGTACCCAGAAATTCTGAGTATGTGTTCACTGACAGAACTTTTCTCCTCCATCTTACAGCTAAAGAACTTTTTAGAGACTTCATATCTCCCAACCCTGGTATTAACTTGAAATATCAAATTCAGTTCTTGGAACATCTCATATGCTCTGTGGCATTCAAAACGCTTTTGAAGTCCCGGTTCCAAGCCGTAAAGCATGACACTGTGAACTATCGAGTAGTCATTAGATCGAGCCTCCCAGACGTTCATAACGTCTACATCAGCTCCTGCAGCAGGTCTGTCACCTAGCGGTGCATCAAGGACATAATCTTCCGTGCAGTAATGAGGATAATCTGAAGTTACAGACCCAGTCCGTGTAGTTTCTACCATCATCTTTCAACTTAGCTTTCTCTAGGAACGCATTAAAATTCAAGGGAACGCTAGCACGAGCCATTGGTCTACAACATAGATTTACCAAAACTACTAGGACTAAGTTCATTATAAATTTTAGTTCAAATAATGAAATTACTAATGAACTCCCACTTAAATCAACATCCCTCAAGTTTTCTAAGTGATACATGATCCAAATCAACTAACCCATGTCCGATCATCACATGAGATGGGGTAGTCTTCAATGGTGATCATCTCCATGTTTATCATATCTACTATATGACTCATGTTTGACCTTCCGGTCTCTAGTGTTCCGAGATCATGTCTATAGATGCTAGGCTTGTCAAGTTTAACCCAAGTATTCTGCATGTGCAAAACTGGCTTACACATGTTATATGTGAACATAGAGTCTATCACACCCGATCATCATGGGGTGCTTCAAAACGACGAAGTTTAGCAACGACACATACTCAGGGACAACACTTTTATCTTAAAATTAAGTGAAGGGATCATCTTATAATGCTACCATCGTTCTAAGCAAAATAAGATGCATAAAGGATAAACATCACATGCAATCAAAATATGTGACATGATGTGGCCATCATCATCTTGTGCTTTTGATCTCCATCTCCAAAGCATCGGCATGATCTCCATCGTCACCGGCACGACACCTTGATCTTCTTTATTGCGTCGGGGTCATCTCACCAACTATTGCTTCTACAACTATTGCTAACGCATAAATTATATATATGACGCTAAATGATTGACACACAAGTCATATAATAATTAGAGACAACCCTAAGGCTCCTGCCGGTTGTCGTACTCATCGACATGCAAGTCGTGAACTTATTACGAAACATGATCATCTCATACATCAACATATATCTTATCACATCTTGACCATATCACATCACAACATGCCCTGCAAAAATAAATTAGACGTCCTCTACTTTGGTGTTGCAAGTTTTACGTGGCTGCTACGGGCAACTAGCAAGAACCCTTAATACCTACGCAAAACCACAATGCTGATTATCAAGTTGCTACTTAACCTTCTGCAAAGACCACCATAGTCAAATTAGATTGAACTAAAGTGGGAGAAATAAACACCCGCCAACCACCTTTATGCAAAACAAGTTGCATGTTAGTCGGTGGGAACCGGTCTCATGTACGTGGAGATGTAAGGTTGGTCCGACCCGTTTCATCCCACAATACCGCCAAGTCAAAATAAGACATAGGTAGGAAGCAATATGAACATCACCGCCCACAACTCCTTCACTACTGGAGGATGCTGCTAACGTGACACTACGATCAGAGACCCTTCGAGAAACTGTGTGTGATGCAATAATCGCAAACAATGGTGTAAGAAAACTTTCAAAAATGTGCAAAACATTTGCGATGAAGGATGCATCAAACATGGTTCAAATTTTAGTTGCGTGTGCGATGCAGGGCATACGGTTCAGTTCAATTAACTATTTTCGATGAGGAGGAACAAAAGAAACGGGGAGCCAGATGAAGGCGTGTGCGATACACGGCATACGATTCACTCGGATGAACTGTTTGTGATTAGGTAACACAAAAGAAATGGTCAGCTAGATCAAGGTGTGTGCGATATACAACATGCGGTTCACTCAGATGAACTGTTTGTGTTGAGACAAGAGAACAGAAATGGTTCAATATAACAAGATGTGTGTGATATGCGGCAAACAGGTCTGTATTTAGAAATGTGTGGGAAGACCGATAACAACACAGACGATTCCTGTTAACAAGCCATGTGTTGTGAGCAAACAACTGTTGGTGTACAATTATTAGTGATTGATGAAATATTCACCGACGGGTTCCCTTGTTTAGTCCGTGTGCGATGTGATTTGCTCTGTCTACAGAGCATCAACATATATACTGAAAAAGACAACATTGCATAACCAAATTAAGCACACAATTACACAAGTGGCTACACAGATAATATTTTCACACACCAAAGTAAGCAATTACATGCATACTAAACCAGGAGAAACAAGAAACTAATCATCTACTTCTTGTTGCGACAACGCTTGCCATTGCTCTGCTTCCGGCTGGATCCCTGGCCGTTTTGGGGAAGGATGCACTTCCTCATGTCAACGATCCGCATGTACATGTTGTAGCATGTGTACGCCTCCTTGGTCGTGTACACAACGTGAGCTTTGTCGAGTTTCTCCATCCAGGACAAGTGCCAGGCACGCTTGTCCTTGTTGTAGGAATCCTTCATGTCTCTCTCCTCCACATAGGCAAAATTACCATGTAAGCAGGCTATAAGCCCAGTATTGTACCTACCCCTCTATGCCTTGTGGTAATGATTCCTTTGGAATTACGACCTTTACCACAATGGTGCCGTCCATGGATCAAATTATTTCGTGGATTGGATTTCACTTGCCTGTCTACGGTTCCATTGCGAGGAAGAAGTCGAGATAGAAGAAAAATTCCCGTAGCAACCATAGTTGCTGCGTGTATAAGAGCCGAAATAGGAGTGGGTCCTTCCATAGCATCGGTAGTTGCTCTTAGCGGCATGGCGGACCAACCGTGTGGCGTGCGAAGTGGCTTCGCTCGTGTGGGCGACGGAGGCCATTCCGCGCGGGCACTAGGTCTAAGAGGACGACGTTGTCCTCAGTGTGTGACCTCTCTGTGGAAGCTGTTCGCTCCCCACTAGCCTCTTCATGTACTGTGGCAACCGTCCATCGCCTCTTCGCCTTTCCCTCTCGATTTGGATCTGCTGTCGCACGCTCTTGCTCCCTCCATTTTCCTTCACCCTTCCTTCTGCCATTTTTTGATCGTCTTCTCCATGGAGGGAACAAGCCAGAAACGACCATGTTACTCTTGCCCCGATCTGAGAGATGACGTGGTGGAGGAACTCATTGATCGGTGCGACGTCATCACCTCAGCTAGCATGGCAGGTTCGTTCAAGTCCATTCTCGACTCAACAAATAGGGTTCAGGAGCGATTTGATCTCCCCTATCTTCTTCGCCATGACGTTGGTCGCCGGTTGCTACGTCTTGAGCTTGCGTTGGTTTTCCTTGCAGAGGAAAGGGTGATGCAGCAATAGTAGTGTAAGTATTTCCCTCAGTTTTTGAGAACCAAGGTATCAATCCAGTAGGAGGCTCCTCAAAAGTCCCACGCACCTACACAAACAAACAAAGAACTCGCAACCAACGCAATAAAGGGGTTGTCAATCCCATCACGGCCACTTGCAAAAGTGAGATCTGATAGAGATAGTATGATAAGATAAATATATTTTTGGTATTTTATGATATAGATTGGAAAAGTAAAGATGCAAATAAAAGTAGATTGAAAGCTTATATGCTAAAAGATAGACACGGAGGCCATAGGTTTCACTAGTGGCTTCTCTCAAGATAGCATAAGTATTACGGTGGGTGAACAAATTACTGTCGTGCAATTGATAGAAAAGCGAATAATTATGAGATTATCTAGGCATGATCATGTATATAGGTATCACGTCCGTGACAAGTAGAACGACTTCTGCCTACATCTACTACTATTACTCCCCACATCGACCGCTATCCAGCATGCATCTAGAGTTTTAAGTTCATAAGAACAGAGTAACGCATTAAGAAAGATGACATGATGTAGAGGGATAAACTCATGCAATACGATATAAACCCCATATTTTTATCCTCGATGGCAACAATACAATACGTGCCTTGCAACCCCTATTGTCACTGGGTAAGGACACCTCAAGATTGAACCCAAAGTTAAGCACTTCTCCCATGGCAAGAAAGATCAATCTAGTAGGACAAACCAAACTGATAATTCGAAGAGACTTGCAAAAATAACTCAATCATACATAAAAGAATTTAGAGAAGATTCAAATATTTCTCATAGATAAACTTGATCATAAACCCACAATTCATCGGATCTCGACAAAAACACCGCAAAAAGAGTTACATCAAATAGATCTCCACAAGAGAGGGGGAGAACGTGGTGTTGAGATCCAGAAAGAGAGAAGAAGCCATCTAGCTAATAACTATGGACCCGAAGGTCTGTGGTAAACTACTCACAACTCATCGGAGGGGCTATCACTATTGGAATCAGCTACTTTGCCATCTGCCAGATGTTTGTTGTCCGCTAGCGGACGACAAAGAAGCTCTTTGCCATCAGCCACCGAAAAGCCGACGGCAAAGAAAGGGCAGACGACAAAGAAGCTCTTTGCCATGAGCCATTTCTTTGCCGTCCGCCAGCTGACGGCAAAGAGGGAGGTGGCACCCACCCACCCGCCTGATTAAAAAAACTTAACGCCCCACCTCTTTGTCGTCCGCTAGCGGACGACAAAGAGCAAAAAAGCGGACGACAAAGGGGGGTGGACGGCAAAGATTTAACTCATCTAACGGCAGCCGCGCCCCACCCCGCCCCTCTCTCTCTGTTTCTCTCCCTCTTCACACGCGCGCCGCCGCCCCCACCACTCTCCGCCGCCCCGTCGCCCCACCACCCCGCCGCCCCACCGGCCCCCGCCCCGGTGCCACCGCGGCCCCGTCGCCCCCGCCGCCGTGCCGTC
>NC_041387.1:373065061-373065601 GCF_002162155.2 Triticum dicoccoides
CCCCAGGTCGTCCCGCCCCCCTCCTCCACCGGCCACCTCCTCCACCGGCCCTGCCCCAGGTGAGCTCTACCTCCTCTTTTTTCTGTTTTTTTTCTGTTTTTTTAGTTTTAGTTTATGTTTAGTTTAGATTTAGTTTTAGTTTTAGTTTTAGGTTTAGTTTTAGGTTTAGTTTTAGTTTAGTTTTCGGTTTAGATTTAGTTTTTCCTTTTTTTTCTGTTTTTTTAGTTTTAGGTTTATGTTTAGTTTAGATTTAGTTTTAGTATTAGTTTTAGATTTAGGTTTAGTTTTAGGTTTAGGTTTAGGTTTAGGAAAGAAGAAGAAGAAAAAAAGAGGAGAGGAGGAGAAGAAGAAGAGGAAAAAGGAAATGAGGAAGAAAAAGAAGAAGAACAAGGAAAAAAGGAAGAAAAGGAAGAAAAGGAAGAAGAGGAAGAAGAAGAAAAGGAAAAAAAGAGGGGAAAAAACCCCGACCCCGACCCCGACACCCCGACCCCGAGCCTGACCCGACACCCCGACCCCGAGCCTGACCTGACCCGACACCCC
>NC_041387.1:373066122-373084046 GCF_002162155.2 Triticum dicoccoides
ACCCCTACCCCGAAACAGCACCCCGACCCCGACACGGCACCCCGACACCGACACGACACCCCGAACCCCCGACCCCGAAACAACACCCGATCCGACGCATTTGCTTTTTTCCGGATCCGACGCATAAATTTCATCAGTGCCTATTAGAGTGTAGGTTGCATGGACGTAATAAAATTGAAAAAGTAGATCAATTGATGAATATATACATGGTGAATTATATATATAATTGTTGTGTGTCCAGTGATGATGATGATGATTATAGTGATGATAGTGATGATGATGATTATAGTGAGCCCATCATTGATTATAGTGATGATGATGATTATGCATTTATTGATGATACTGATCGAGATTATTAGTAGTGTCAGGTATTCAATTTTTTTATGTTGTACTTGATGATGATACACTTAAGTGATATACATATTATTATTCATGTCGGTACTTTTTTTTATGTTGTACTAATTTCGTTAATTCTTTGTCATGGCAGGTGTTGAAAGATGGCGGGCGCTGGTCGGGAGCGCGCCGAGGCCCCTTCTTCGTCGGCGCGTGTTGCGAGGTCTTCCATTGCACACGCACCTCTCCGCCGAGCGTTGCTGGACAGTATGTCGACACCACCGGGCCCTTCTTCCTCGATTGCGGTGCCCAGCAGGGGACGAGGTAAGAAGAAGAGAGGAGGTGGAGCACGTGGTCACGGGAGAGGAGGTAGGGTGACTCTTACGGCTCCTTCCTCGCTGCCACCCCCAGCTGTTTCACCCGAGCACGTGACTGCTAGGGTGGACTCGTCCGAGGAGGAGGCTACACGGACTCCGGTCCACGAGCCTCCGGTCCACGGGTCTTCGGCCCACGAGCCTTCGGCCCACGAGCCTCCGATCGACGGGCCTTCGGCCCACGAGACCCCGGAGGAGCACACGTCTGGATGGGGTACCTGGTCGGGTCAGCCTGAGGAGCCGAGTGGCCATGCTGATAATGGCGGGGAGCCGAGTGGCCATGCTGATGATGACGGGGAGCCGACTGATATTGAGGAGGAGGGGGGCAACGTCTACCAGCATGGTGCTACACGTCTCCCGTCCTTGCCGGCGACCCGCGAGCAGAGGTGGTTGATTTTCCCTGAAGGGGAGAGGTAAGTGCATTTAATCTTTTTGTACCTTCTGCATTCACGTTTCTTCAAATAACTAATGCGTTGGCCTTGTCATGCTGCAGGGGTTGGGACCACCATGAAAGTGTCCGCCGGCCCAACTCCGTCCTTGGAGTTCTGATTCGGCAAAACTTCCCGGGGTTTGTGACGTTGCCTGGTGAGGGTCGGCTTCCAGAGGTTGGATTGAGTTGGGAGCACTACTTGGCTACCCCTGCCCCGCCGGGTGAGATTATCGACGGTGTCTTGTGCAAGACGAGGGCAGACGTGGTGATCAGAAAGTTCTGGGTAGTTTCTCCTTTACACAATTAAAAATCTTGAACTAGCTAGTTATTAATTGTACTAATCAATATTGTATCATTTGATTGCAGACATTCTACAGGTGTGAGGAGGGAAACGAGGAGGAGGCGGCAGATGTTATTGACAAGGAGTGCAAGCGCCTACTTCAGAACTTACATCATGAGGTTCGGGTGCAGGCTGTTCGAGACTACTACGCTGGGCGTGGTATCAAGAAGACCAAGCAAGAGTGCCGCGATAAGTTCTTGAGTAAGGAGAAGTACATGAAGGTAATTCTTAAGGCCTTGTAATTGTTGAGGAACGTTGCAGAAAATTAAATTTTTTCCTACGGTTTCACCAAGATCCATCTATGAGTTCATCTAAGCAACGAGTCAAGGGAGAGAGTTTGCATCTACATACCACTTGTAGATCGCGTGCGGAAGCTTGCAAGGTGATGATGTAGTCGTACTCGACGTGATCCAAATCACCGATGACCAGCGCCGAACGGACGACACCTCCGCGTTCAACACACGTACGGGACGGGAGACGTCTCCTCCTTCTTGATCCAGCAAGGGGGAAGGAGAGGTTGATGAAGATCCAGCAGCACGACGGCGTGGTGGTGGATGCAGGGCGTCACAGCAGCAGGGCTTCGCCGAGACTACGAGGGAGAGACGTAACGGGGGGAGATGGAGGCGCCAGGGGCTGGTGTATGAAGTCCCTCCTCTCCCCCACTATATATAGGGGTGCCAGGGGGGGCGCCGGCCCTAGTAGATGAGATCTACTAGGGGGGGCGGCGGCCTAGGGGAGGTTTCCCTCCCCCCCAAGGCACCTAGGGGTGCCTTCCACCACTAGGACTCCTCCTAGGGGGAAACCCTAGGCGCATGGGCCTATAGGGGCTGGTGCCCTTGGCCCATGAAGGCCAAGGCGCACCCCCTACAGCCCATGTGGCCCCCCGGGACAGGTGGCCCCACCCAGTGGACCCCCGGGACCCTTCCGATGGTCCCGGTACAATATCGATAACCCCGAAACTTGTCCCGATGCCCGAAATAGCACTTCCTATATATAATTCTTTACCTCCGGACCATTCCGGAACTCCTTGTGACGTCCGGGATCTCATCCGGGACTCCAAACAAAATTCGGGTTTCTGCATATACATATCTTCATAACCCTAGCGTCACCGAACCTTAAGTGTGTAGACCCTACGGGTTCGGGAGACATGCAGACATGACCGAGACACTCTTAGTCAATAACCATCAGCGGGATCTGGATACCCATGATGGCTCCCACATGCTCCTCGATGTTGTCATCGGATGAACCACGATGTCGAGGATTCGATCAAACCCTGTATGCAATTCCCTTTATCAATCGGTACGTTACTTGCCCGAGACTCGATCGTCGGTATCCCAATACCTTGTTCAGTCTCGTTACCGGCAAGTCACTTTACTCGTAACGTAATGCATGATCCCGTGTCCAACACCTTGGTCACATTGAGCTCATTATGATGATGCATTACCAAGTGGGCCCAGAGATACCTCTCCATCATACGGAGTGACAAATCCCAGTCTCGATCCGTGTCAACCCAACAACTACTTTCGGAGATACCTGTAATGCACCTTTATAGTCACCCAGTTACGTTGTGACGTTTGATACACCCAAGGCACTCTTATGGTATCCGGGAGTTACACGATCTCATGGTCTAAGGAAGAGATATTCGACATTGGCAAAGCTCTAGCAAAACGAACTACACGATCTTTTATGCTAAGCTTAGGATTGGGTCTTGTCCATCACATCATTCTCCTAATGATGTGATCCCGTTATCAACGACATCCAATGTCCATAGTCAGGAAACCATGACTATCTGTTGATCACAACGAGCTGGTCAACTAGAGGCTTACCAGGGACATATTGTGGTCTAAGTATTCACACGTGTATTACGATTTCCGGATAATACAGTTATAGCATGAATAAAAGACAATTATCATGAACAATGAAATATAATAATACTTTTATTATTGCCTCTAGGGCATATTTCCAACAGTCTCCCACTTGCACTAGAGTCACCAATCTAGGTACATTGTGATGAATCGAACACCCATAGAGTTCTGGTGTTGATCATGTTTTGCACGCGAGAGAGGTTTAGTCAGCGGATCTGCGACATTCAGATCCGTGTGCACTTTGCAAATCTCTATGTCTCCATCTTGAACATTTTCACAGATGGAGTTGAAACGACGCTTGATGTGCCTGGTCTTCTTGTGAAACCTGGGCTCCTTGGCGAGGGCAATAGCTCCAGTGTTGTCACAGAAGAGTTTGATCGGCCCCGACGCATTGGGTATGACTCCTAGGTCGGTGATGAACTCCTTCACCCAAATCGCTTCATGCGCTGCCTCCGAGGCTGCCATGTACTCCGCTTCACACGTAGATCCCGCCACGACGCTCTGCTTGCAGCTGCACCAGCTTACTGCTCCACCATTCAACATATACACGTATCCGGTTTGTGACTTAGAGTCATCCAGATCTGAGTCGAAGCTAGCGTCGACGTAACCCTTTACGACGAGCTCTTCGTCTCTTCCATAAACGAGAAACATGTCCTTCATCCTTTTCAGGTACTTTAGGATATTCTTGACCGCTGTCCAGTGTTCCTTGCCGGGATTACTTTGGTATCTTGCTACCAAACTTACGGCAAGGTTTACATCGGGTCTGGTACACAGCATGGCATACATTATAGATCCTATGGCTGAAGCATAGGGGATGACACTCATCTCTTCTTTATCTTTTGTCGTGGTCGGTGACTGAGCCGAGCTCAATCTTACACCTTGTAACATAGGCAAGAACCCCTTCTTGGACTGATCCATTTTGAACCTCTTCAAAATCTTATCAAGGTATGTGCTTTGTGAAAGACCTATGAGGCGTCTCGATCTATCTCTATAGATCTTGATGCCTAATATGTAAGCAGCTTCTCCAAGGTCCTTCATTGAAAAACACTTATTCAAGTAGGCCTTAATGTTGTCCAGAAATTCTATATTATTTCCCATCAGGAGTATGTCATCTACATATAATATGAGAAATGCTATAGAGCTCCCACTCACTTTCTTGTAAACGCAGGCTTCTCCATAAGTCTGCATAAACCCAAACGCTTTGATCATCTCATCAAAGCGAATGTTCCAACTCCGAGATGCTTGCACCAGTCCATAAATGGATCGCTGGAGCTTGCATACTTTGTTAGCGTTCCGAGGATCGACAAAATCTTCCGGCTGCATCATATACAGTTCTTCCTTAAGATGCCCGTTAAGGAATGCTGTTTTGACGTCCATCTGCCATATCTCATAATCATAGTATGCGGCAATTGCTAACATGATTCGGACGGACTTTAGCTTCGCTACGGGAGAGAATGTCTCGTCGTAGTCAATCCCTTGAACCTGTCGATAACCCTTAGCGACAACTCGAGCTTTATA
Organism: Triticum dicoccoides; assembly: GCF_002162155.2. NCBI lineage: Eukaryota > Viridiplantae > Streptophyta > Magnoliopsida > Poales > Poaceae > Triticum > Triticum dicoccoides. Next base: position 373,070,983 of record NC_041387.1, read on the forward strand.
GATGGTAATATTACCATCCGCGTCCGTCTTCTTCTTAAAGATCCATTTGTTTTCTATCGCTCGCCGATCATCGGGCAAGTCTGTCAAAGTCCATACTTTGTTTTCATACATGGATTCTATCTCGGATTTCATGGCTTCAAGCCATTTGTTGGAATCCGGGCCCGCCATTGCTTCTTCATAGTTCGAAGGTTCATTGTTGTCTAACAACATGATTTCCAGGACAGGGTTGCCGTACCACTCTGGTGCGGAACGTGTCCTTGTGGACCTACGAAGTTCAGCAGTAACTTGATCTGAAGTACCTTGATCATTATCATTGTTTTCCTCTTCAGTTGGTGTGGGCATCACAGGAACGGTTTCCTGCGCTGCGCCACTTTCCCGCTCAAGAGGTAGTACTTCATCGAGTTCTACTTTCCTCCCACTTACTTCTTTCGAGAGAAACTCTTTTTCCAGAAAGCATCCTTTTTGGCAACAAAGATCTTGCCTTCGGATCTTAAGTAGAAGGTATACCCGACAGTTTCCTTAGGGTATCCTATGAATACGCATTTTTCCGACTTGGATTCGAGCTTTTCAGGTTGAAGTTTCTTGACATAAGCATCGCATCCCCAAACTTTTAGAAACGACAGCTTAGGTTTCTTTCCAAACCATAATTCATACGGTGTCGTCTCAACGGATTTAGACGGTGCCCTATTTAAAGTGAATGTAGCTGTCTCTAGAGCGTATCCCCAAAATGATAGCGGTAAATCGGTAAGAGACATCATAGACCGCACCATATCCAATAGGGTGCGATTACGACGCTCGGACACACCGTTTCGCTGAGGTGTTCCAGGCGGCGTGAGCTGTGAAATGATTCCACATTTCCTTAAGTGTGTACCAAATTCGTGACTTAAGTATTCTCCTCCACGATCTGATCGTAAGAATTTTATCTTTCGGTCACGTTGATTCTCTACCTCATTCTGAAATTCCTTGAACTTTTCAAAGGTCTCAGACTTGTGTTTCATTAAGTAGACATACCCATATCTACTCAAGTCATCTGTGAGAGTGAGAACATAACGATATCCTCCGCGAGCCTCAACGCTCATTGGACCGCACACATCGGTATGTATGATTTCCAACAAGTTGGTTGCTCGCTCCATTGTTCCGGAGAACGGAGTCTTGGTCATTTTGCCCAAGAGGCATGGTTCGCACGTGTCAAACGATTCATAATCAAGAGACTCTAAAAGTCCATCGGCATGGAGCTTCTTCATGCGCTTGACACCAATGTGACCAAGGCAGCAGTGCCACAAGTATGTGGGACTATCGTTATCAACTTTAAATCTTTTGGTATCTACACTATTAACATGTGTACTATTACGTTCGAGATTCATTAAGAATAAACCATTGACCATCGGAGCATGACCATAAAACATATCTCTCATATAAATCGAACAACCATTATTCTCAGACTTAAATGAGTAGCCATCTCGTATTAAACGAGATCCTGATACAATGTTCATGCTCAAACTTGGTACTAAATAACAATTATTAAGGTTCAAAACTAATCCCGTAGGTAAATGTAGAGGCAGCGTGCCGACGGCGATCACATCGACTCTGGAACCATTCCCGACGCGCATCGTCACCTCGTCCTTCGCCAGTCTCCGTTTATTCCGCAGCTCCTGCTGTGAGTTACAAATATGAGCAACGGCACCGGTATCAAATACCCAGGAGTTACTACGAGTACTGGTAAGGTACACATCAATCACATGTATATCAAATATACCTTTGGTGTTGCCGGCCTTCTTATCCGCTAAGTATTTGGGGCAGTTCCGCTTCCAGTGACCCTTCCCCTTGCAATAAAAGCACTCAGTCTCAGGCTTGGGTCCATTCTTTGACTTCTTTCCGGTAACTGGCTTACCAGGCGCGGCAACATCTTTGCCGTCCTTCTTGAAGTTCTTCTTACCCTTGCCCTTCTTGAACTTAGTGGTCGTATTGACCATCAACACTTGATGTTCTTTCTTGATTTCAGCCTCTGCTGACTTCAGCATCGAGAACACTTCAGGAATGGTCTTTTCCATCCCCTGCATGTTGTAGTTCATCACAAAGCTCTTGTAGCTTGGTGGGAGTGACTGGAGGATTCTGTCAATGACCGCCTCATCTGAGAGGTTAATGTTCAGCTGGGTCATACGGTTGTACAACCCAGACATCTTCAGGATGTGCTCACTGACAGAACTGTTTTCCTCCATCTTACAACTGTAGAACTTGTCGGAGACATCATATCTCTCGACCCGGGCATGAGCTTGGAAAACTAGTTTCAGCTCTTCGAACATCTCATATGCTCCGTGATGCTCAAAACGCTTTTGGAGCCCCGGTTCTAAGCTGTAAAGCATGCCGCACTGAACGAGGGAGTAATCATCAGCACGAGACTGCCAAGCATTCATAATGTCTTGGTTCTCTGGGACGGGAGCGTCACCTAGCGGTCCTTCTAGGACATATTGTTTCCTGGCAGCTATGAGGATGATCCTCAGGTTTCGGACCCAGTCCGTATAGTTGCTGCCATCATCTTTCAGCTTGGTTTTCTCTAGGAACGCGTTGAAGTTCATGTTGACATTAGTGTTGGCCATTGATCTACAAGACATATTTGCAAAGGTTTTAGACTAAGTTCATGATAATAAAGTTCTAATCAAATTATGAACTCCCACTTAGATTAGACATCCCTTTAGTCATCTAAGTGTTACACGATCCGAGTCGACTAGGCCGTGTCCGATCATCACGTGAGACGGACTAGTCATCGTCGGTGAACATTTTCATGTTGATCGTATCTTCCATACGACTCGTGTTCGACCTTTCGGTCTCCGTGTTCCAAGGCCATGTCTGCACATGCTAGGATCGTCAAGTTAACCCTAAGTGTTTTCGCTGTGTAAAACTGTCTTACACCCGTTGTATGTGAACGTAAGAATCCATCACACCCGATCATCACGTGGTGCTTAGAAGCGACGAACTGTAGCAACGGTGCACAGTTAGGGGAGAACACTTCTTGAAATTTTATAAGGGATCATCTTATTTACTACCGTCGTCCTAAGTAAACAAGATGCATAATACATAATAAACATCACATGCAATTATATAGTTGTGACATGATATGGCCAATATCATATAGCTCCATTGATCTTCATCTTCGGGGCTCCACGATCATCTTGTCACCGGCTTGACACCATGATCTCCATCATCATGATCTCCATCATCGTGTCTTCATGAAGTTGTCACGCCAACGACTACTTCTACTTCTATGACTAACGTTTAGCAATAAAGTAAAGTAGTTTACATGACGTTATTCAATGACACGCAGGTCATACAAAAAATAATGACAACTCCTATGGCTCCTGCCGGTTGTCATACTCATCGACATGCAAGTCGTGAATCCTATTACAAAGAACATGATCTCATACATCACAATTCATCATTCATCACAACTTCTGGCCATATCACATCACATGATCAATCGCTGCAAAAACAAGTTAGACGTCCTCTAATTGTTGTTGCATCTTTTACGTGGCTGCAATTGGGTTCTAGCAAGAACGTTTTCTTACCTACGAATTACCACAACGTGATTTTGTCAACTTCTATTTACCCTTCATAAGGGCCCTGTTCATCGATTCCGCTCCAACTAAGGTGGGAGAGACAGACACCCGCCAGCCACCTTATGCAACTAGTGCATATCAGTCGGTGGAACCGGTCTCACGTAAGCGTACGTGTAAGGTTGGTCCGGGCCGCTTCATCCCACAATACCGTTGAGCAAGAAAAGACTAGTAGAGGCAAGTAAGATGACAAAATCCACGCCCACAACAAAATTGTGTTCTACTCGTGCAAAGAGAACTACGCATAGACCTAGCTCATGATGCCACTGTTGGGTAACGTTGCAGAAAATTAAAATTTTTCCTACGGTTTCACCAAGATCCATCTATGAGTTCATCTAAGCAACGAGTCAAGGGAGAGAGTTTGCATCTACATACCACTTGTAGATCGCGTGCGGAAGCTTGCAAGGTGATGATGTAGTCGTACTCGACGTGATCCAAATCACCGATGACCAGCGCCGAACGGACGGCACCTCCGCGTTCAACACACGTACGGGACGGGAGACGTCTCCTCCTTCTTGATCCAGCAAGGGGGAAGGAGAGGTTGATGAAGATCCAGCAGCACGACGGCGTGGTGGTGGATGCAGGGCGTCACAGCAGCAGGGCTTCGCCGAGACTACGAGGGAGAGACGTAACGGGGGGAGATGGAGGCGCCAGGGGCTGGTGTATGAAGTCCCTCCTCTCCCCCACTATATATAGGGGTGCCAGGGGGGGCGCCGGCCCTAGTAGATGAGATCTACTAGGGGGGGCGGCGGCCTAGGGGAGGTTTCCCTCCCCCCCAAGGCACCTAGGGGTGCCTTCCACCACTAGGACTCCTCCTAGGGGGAAACCCTAGGCGCATGGGTCTATAGGGGCTGGTGCCCTTGGCCCATGAAGGCCAAGGCGCACCCCCTACAGCCCATGTGGCCCCCCGGGACAGGTGGCCCCACCCGGTGGACCCCCGGGACCCTTCCGGTGGTCCCAGTACAATACCGATAACCCCGAAACTTGTCCCGATGCCCGAAATAGCACTTCCTATATATAATTCTTTACCTCCGAACCATTCCGGAACTCCTTGTGACATCCGGGATCTCATCCGGGACTCCGAACAACATTCGGGTTTCTGCATATACATATCTTCATAACCCTAGCGTCACCGAACCTTAAGTGTGTAGACCCTACGGGTTCGGGAGACATGCAGACATGACCGAGACACTCTCAGTCAATAACCATCAGCGGGATCTGGATACCCATGATGGCTCCCACATGCTCCTCGATGTTGTCATCGGATGAACCACGATGTCGAGGATTCGATCAAACCCTGTATGCAATTCCCTTTATCAATCGGTACGTTACTTGCCCAAGACTCGATCGTCGGTATCCCAATACCTTGTTCAGTCTCGTTACCGGCAAGTCACTTTACTCGTAACGTAATGCATGATCCCGTGTCCAACACCTTGGTCACATTGAGCTCATTATGATGATGCATTACCGAGTGGGCCCAGAGATACCTCTCCGTCATACGGAGTGACAAATCCCAGTCTCGATCCGTGTCAACCCAACAGCTACTTTCGGAGATACCTGTAATGCACCTTTATAGTCACCCAGTTACGTTGTGACGTTTGATACACCCAAGGCACTCTTACGGTATCCGGGAGTTACACGATCTCATGGTCTAAGGAAGAGATATTCGACATTGGCAAAGCTCTAGCAAAACGAACTACACGATCTTTTATGCTATGCTTAGGATTGGGTCTTGTCCATCACATCATTCTCCTAATGATGTGATCCCGTTATCAACGACATCCAATGTCCATAGTCAGGAAACCATGACTATCTATTGATCACAACGAGCTGGTCAACTAGAGGCTTACCAGGGACATATTGTGGTCTAAGTATTCACACGTGTATTACGATTTCCGGATAATACAGTTATAGCATGAATAAAAGACAATTATCATGAACAATGAAATATAATAATACTTTTATTATTGCCTCTAGGGCATATTTCCAACAGTAATTACTTCCTTCATTTAGTAATTCATAGCCGTAGCACTCAAGTTTCTATTTGCTAACTTAGGCCCCTCCGAGATGGTGTGCGGATCGGATGGATTGTTGGGAGGTATTGGTCAATGCGTGGTGCTCAAAACAATGGCGGGCCTCCCACAACGAGGCCAAGGACAAACGTGCCCAAATGGAAGGTGTGCCACACCACCAAGGCAGCTCCAACTTATTTCAGTATGGGCGGAACTGGGTATGTGGTTTGCTTCATGATTCATGCAATTCATTCATCATGCTAGCTTTAGCCCTTTAATTACTAATTTACTTTGTTTATCTCTTTCAGGCACGCTACAATAAGGTGGATAAGGTGCCAGAGGTGTACGACCTGTATGCCATGGCGCACACTGGCTCTTACAAGAAAGTCAAGGCATTCTCTGCGTCTGACCTCGATGATCCAAAGAACTTCACCAACATCTCCGCCCATGACAAGCTCGTGCAATATAGAGATCAGGGGAAGGCGAAGAAAGGGGATGACTTTAACCTGAGCCAGCGTCCCATTAATACAGAGTTGCTGATGATATCTGGTGGCGGGAGGTCCCATGGCTCCATAGCCATGGGAGATGGACTTATCCGTTGTCCTAGCACTCACCCGGAGATCAAGGCGCGCCAGTCGAGCTCCACTCCTGAGATAAGGACTCGTGAACGGCCAGTCCAACTCGCCTTCAAGGTTAGTTATAAGTACTCAGCTATCTTTCTCCATTACATTGTGTGCGCTTCCATCAATGATTACAAATGGTCATGTGAGTGGTGTTGCAGGCTGCTATACAGAGTGAGAGAGATAGAATGGAGAAACTTCTGGCGGAGGCGACGGAGAGGCAGCGGGAGTTGGAGGAGAGGACGACAAAGATGTTGGAGGAGGAGAGGGCACGGAATGACATGCAGGCAAGGGCCATGTATGAGCTCCTTGTGGTAAGTTTCTTCTGCAGATTACTTGCTAGTCTTAACATTTGAGTCTCATTACTAACAAGTATGACTCTGTTGTGAAAACCAAATGTGAAGTCTGTGTGCGAGAAGTCCGGTCAGACCACTCCGCCAATGCCAGTGATTGCTCCTGGGAGCATGGTGAGTTTAATTAGAATGGAGATTACTTGCTAGTCTTAACATCTGAGTGTCATAATGCTAACGAGACATTGGAAATGATCTTTGGTGCAGCTTAACTCCAGAAACGCATCGCACGATCCTTCTCCAGCTATCGGCGCGAGCCAGCCCGCTCGTACACCTCCCCGATCACGGTAAGTTTCTCTAGTGTTTTGCTTAACAAATGCATAAAGACCTAGACTTAGCTTTATTTCCTCCAATATGCTTACCATAATGACCTAGAGTTAGCTTCTTTTCCTCCAAAATGACTTAATATGCTTACTGACCTCATAAACCATCCATTCTACCTAAGTTAGCTCTAAAACGATATGTACTTAGGTTACTTATGTCAAAAATTGCATAATTAGCTTAGTTAGCTCATAAACGATCCATTTTACCTAAAGTTAGCTCTAAAATGACTCATTTTACCTTAGTTAGCTTACAAGTGATCCAATTTATCCAAGTTAGCTCTAAAATGACCCATTTTACATAGATTAGCTCCTAAATGATCCATTTTACCTACATTAGCTTTAAATGACCCATTTCACCTAGTTTAGCTCCAAAATGACCCATTTCACCTAGGTTAGCTCCAAAATGACCCATTTCACCTAGATTTGCTCCTAAACAATCCATTTAACCTAAGTTAGCTAAAAACGATCCATTTCACCTAAATTAGCTCATAAATGGTCCATTTCACCAAAGTTAGCTAAAAACGATCCATTTCACCTTAGTTAGCTAAAAAACGTGGCATTTCACCTTAGTTAGGTCATAAACGACCCATTTCAACTAAGTTAGCTCATAAAAGCTCATAAATGATCCATTTCACCTAAGTTAGCTAAAAAACGATCCATTTCACCTTACTTAGCTCAAAAAGGATGCCCTTCACCTTAGTTAGCTCATAAACGACCCATTTCAACTAAGTTAGCTCATAAATGATCCATTTCAACTAAGTTAGCTCATAAACAACCCATTTCAACTAAGTTAGCTCATAAATGATCCATTTCAACTAAGTTAGCTCATAAACAACCCATTTCAACTTTGTTAGCTCATATATGATCCATTTCACCTAAGTTAGCTCATAAATGACATATACTTCTTGTTCTAGTCTTCTTCTTGTTCTAGTCACCTATTTCTAACTTTCTTATTTACCATTTTGTAGATTTCATTCACTTCATGGAAGCTAGCTTGCTATGATGGAGTGCTTGCTTTTCCTTTGATGAAACTTTGCATTGTATCTAGCTTGCTATCATGAACTTGCTTATGGATGAACAATGTGTATGGATGGAACTTGCTTATGTATGAACAAAGTGTACGGATGAAATTGATGTGATATGTGATATGTGATATGAAACTTATGTGCTGGATATTTGATATGAAACTTATGTGCTGGATATGTGATATATATTTGCTGTGAAAATTGTTGGAGTAAAAAAACAAAAAAAAAGACAATATGCAGGATCTTTGCCGTCTGCCACCGACGGCAAAGAGATCTTTGCCATCAGCAGCGGACGGCAAAGAGGCCACGTGGCAGGCAACTGTGCTTCCTGGGAGGCTGACCAATTTGGTCAGTTTGCCCATAGTGGCTGACGGCACAGGCTTTGCCGTCCATAGCGGACGGCAAAGGCCTGCCGTTAACCACCTAACGGAGTAACAACGCATTTACTGCCATCCTCCTTCTTTGCCGTCCGCTGCTAATGGCAAAGGCCCCTTTGCCGTCAGCTGCCCGAAGCGGACGGCAACGCAGCTCTTAGCCGTACCCTACTTTGCCGTTCCCTTTTGCCGTCCGTGGCTGACGGCAAAGGTCTTTGCCGTCCACCATCCATGCCTTTGTCGTCCGTCATGGCAGATGGCAAAGTAGCTGATTCCTGTAGTGTATGGTGTTGATGTAGAAGCCCTCCATGGTTGATTCCCCCTCAAGCGGAGCGCCGGCGAAGGCTCCAAGATGGGACCTCGCAGATATAGAAGGTTACGGCGGTGGAAATTGTTTTTCGTTGGCTCCCTGGATGTTTTCGGGGTACGTGGGTATATATAGGAGGAAGAAGTATGTCGGTGGCCGCTCAAGGGGCCCACGAGACAGGGGGCGCGCCCTATAGGGGTGGGCGCGCCCTCCACCCTCGTGGCTGCCTCGGCTGCTTCGTGGCTTGCACTCCAAGTCCTCTGGATCATGTTTGTTCCAAAAATCATGCTCCTAAAGGTTTCATTCCATTTGGACTCCATTTGATATTCCTTTTCTTCAAAATACTGAAATAGGCAAAAAAACAACAATACGGGCTGGGCCTCCGGTTAGTAGGTTAGTCCCAAAAATGATATAAATGTGTAAAATAAAGCCCGTAAACATCCAAAAGGGGTAATATTATAGCATGGAACAATCAAAAATTATAGATACGTTGGAGACGTATCAAGCATCCCCAAGCTTAATTCCTGCTCGTCCTCGAGTAGGTAAATGATAAAAACAGAATTTTTGATGTGGAATGCTACCTAGCATAATTCTCAATGTAATTTTCTTTATTGTGGCATGAATGTTCAGATCCAAATGATTCAAAATAAAAGTTCATATTGACACAAGAAATAGTAATACTTCAAGCATACTAATTAAAGCAATCATGTCTTCTGGAAATAACATGGCTAAAGAAAGTTCATCCCTACAAAATCATATAGTTAGGCTTTGCTTCATTTTCGTCACACAAAAATGTTCCCAAATTCTACACCCCCGATGACAAGCCAAGCAATTGTTTCGTACTTAAATAATGTCAAACTTTTTCAACTTTCACACAATACATGAGCGTGAGCCATGTATATAGCACTATGGGTGGAATAGAATATGATGGGGATTGTGTGGAGAAGATAAAAAAGGAGAAAGTCTCACATTGATGAGGATAATCAATGGGCTATGGAGATGCCCATCAATTGATGTCAACATGGGGAGTAGGGATTGCCATGCAATGGATGCACTAGATCTATAAATGAATGCAAGCTCAAAAGAAAACTAAGTGGGTGTGCATCCAACTTGCTTGCTCACGAAGACCTATGGCATTTTGAGGAAGCCCATCGTAGGAATATACAAGCCAAGTTCTATAATGAAAAATTCCCACTAGTATATGAAAGTGACAACATATGAGACTCACTATGTGAAGAACATGGTGCTACTTTGAAGCACAAGTGTGGAAAAACAGATAGTAACATTGCCCCCTTTTTATTTTATTTTATTTTTGTTTTTGGGCCTTTTTTGTCTTTTTGGCCTTTCCTTTTTTCTGTTTTTTCTTTGGCCTTTCCTTTTTTTCTTTTGGCCTTTCTTTTTTTCTTCTTTTTGGGGATAATGCTCTAATAATGATGATCATCACACTTTTATTGATTTACAACACATGAATTACAACTCGAAACTAGAACAAGATATGACTCTATATGAATGCCTCCGGCGGTGTACCGAGATGGTGCAATGAATCAAGAGTGACATGTATGAAAAATTATGCATGGTGGCTTTGCCACAAATACGATGTCAACTACATGATCATGCAATTGCAATATGACAAAAGTAATGCGTGTCATGATGATAAACGGAACGGTGGAAAGTTGCATGGCAATATATTTCGGAATGGCTATGGAAATGCCATAATAGGTAGGTATGGTGGCTGTTTTGAGGAAGATATAAGAAGGTTTATGTGTGATAGAGCGTATCATATCACGGGGTTTGGATGCACCGGCGAAGTTTGCACCAACTCTCAAGGTGAGAAAGGGCAATGCACGGTACCGAAGAGGCTAGCAATGATGGAAAGGTAAAAGTGCGTATAATCCATGGACTCAACATTAGTCAAAAGAACAAATATACTTATTGCAAAAATTTAGAAGTCATCAAAAACCAAGCACTACGCACATGCTCCTAGAGGGATAGATTGGTAGGAAAAGACCGTCGCTCGTCCCCGACCGCCACTCATAAGGATGCACAATTCAAGGACACCTCATGTTTCAAATTTGTTACACAACTTTAACCATACGTGCATGCTACGGGACTTGCTAACTTCAACACAAGCATTCTTAAAATTCATAATCACCCAACTAGCATGACTTTAATATCACTACCTCCATATCTCAAAACAATTATCAAGTATCAAATTGATCATAGCATCCAATTCACTTCCTATGATAGTTTTTATTATACCCAACTTGGATTCCTACCATTCTAGGACCAATTTTATAACCATAGAAAATACCATGCTGTTCTAAGAGACTCTCAAAATAATATAAGTGAAGCATGAGAGACTAGCAATTTCTACAAAATTAAGCCACCTCTGTGCTCTAAAAGATATAAGTGAAGCACTAGAGCAAAAACTATCTAGCTCAAAAGATATAAGTGAAGCACATAGAGTATTCTAATAATTTCAATCAAGTGGGATTCTCCCAAAAGGTGTGTACAGAAAGGATGATTGTGGAAAACTAAAAGGAAAATACTAATATCATACATGACGCTCCAAGCAAAACATGTATCATGTGGCGAATAAAAATAGAGCTCCAAGTAAAGTTACCAATGAACGAAGACGAAAGAGGGGATGCCTTCTGGGGGCATCCCCCAGCTTAAGCTTTTGGCTACTCTTGAATATCTTGGGGTGCCATGGGCATCCCCAAGCTTAGGATTTTGCCACTCCTTATTCCATAGTTCATCAAATCTTTACCCAAAACTTGAAAACATCACAACACAAAACTCAACAGGAAATCTCATAAGCTCCGCTAGTGAAAGAAAGCAAAACCACCACATAAGGTACTGTAATGAACTCATTCTTTATTTATATTGGTGTTAAACCTACTGAATTTCAAGTTCTCTATGGTTCATACCACTTAAAACTAGCCATAGATGCATTAAAATAAGCAAACAACACACGAAAAACAGAATCTGTCAAAAGCAGAACAGTCTGTAGCAATCTGTAACTAACGCAAACTTATGGAAATCTAAAAATCCTAAAACAAATAGGAAGTCCTGGAAAATTTGTCTAATGATCTACAGCAAAAAGAATCAACGCAAAATCACGTTTCTGTGATTTAACAAAACTAATTTCGTGCGTGCAAAGTTTCTGTTTTTCTGCAGAATCAAATTAACTATCACCATAGGTTATCCTATAGGTTCTACTTGGCACAAACACTAATTAAAACATAAAAACACATCTAAACAGAAGGTAGATGCAAAATTTATTACTAAACAGAAACAAAAACAACAAACACAAATAAAATTGGGTTGCCTCCCAACTAGCGCTATCGTTTAACGCCCGTAGCTAGGCACAAAAGCGAAGATAGATCTAAGTTGTGCCATAATAATAAGATAGATCTTGAAAATTCATCTCATATTCTCTACGTTCAGAAGCAAGTTTTCTTTGAGGCAAGCAAAAGTAATCAAAAGGGCTAAATTTAGTGGGGCAAAAGTCCCCAAGATCAATCACAGGAGGAACAGGTTCCTCCTTTGGCCCTTCATAATGCACAACTAATTCATCATTATAATCATTCTTTTGGCAAAATTTCGTGAGCCTATACTCAAGAGAGTATCCTAGCTCATTATTTCAAAGAGAAAAATCATTATTAAGTTCGGAAATTCTATCAACTAGGACATTGGTAGGGACCTTTTTTCTAAGGTTTTCATTGAAAGCAACATAGTCCAAAGATTGAAAACGCCTAATTTCCTCTTGATCGAAGAGGATCGCTTCTATTTGAGGACGACCGTCGTCCACCCTATAGTGCGCAAAGATTTCTTTGGCCTCTCTTATTATAAATCTAAACTCATGAGCCAAAAAGATAGTAACAACACGCTTAACAGAAGAATGCTCAATATTAGAAAATTCCAGGAAAATTCTTTGTATGCAAGGATGCATATGCATAAATTTTCTTTCAAGCTCAACTACAAGCATAGCGACAACATCCACAAGACTACTAGTTCTATGAAGAATAGAACCACCCATAGAAGTGTGATGCCCGGGTATTTAAGCTACAGTGAGCCTCTGCTAATGATGCCACGTCACCTCATTTACTGTTGCTAATCTCGCGACGGTTCGAAACTTTTTAAATTAAAAATTTAAATATTGTCAAACATCAAAAATTTTCAAACATCAAAACAAAAATGTTCGATTAGTGCCAAATATTACATAGGTAATTATAATAAAGAAAACACAAATTTATAAAATACTTATGTGCCCTAAGTTAAATTAAAACAATAAAAGTAAATAAATAAAAGAAAAAAACAACAAAAGAGAGAAAGAGAAGCCCCCCCCCTCCTGGACCGCGGCCCAGCTGGCCACCAGGCCGGCCAGGCCGGCCCACCCCGGTCCCCCCTCATAACCCCCTGGGCGACCGAACCCTAGC
>NC_041387.1:373085185-373085495 GCF_002162155.2 Triticum dicoccoides
CCGCGCGCTCGCACTGGCCACGCCCCGCGCGTCCCTGGTGGTGCTACTCGCCGAGGCCATCGGCCTGAGAGGCCATGACCTCGCCCACCGCCTGCCGCTGCTCGTCGACCGGTGTCCACGGCTACCGAACCGCGCCGGCGGAACCCCCTTGCTCCCTGACCTGCCCCCTCGCCGACTCCACCCGAGCGCCCCGCCGTCGCGCCCTGCTGCTTCCCCCCTCTCGGCGTTTCCCCTCCGGTGGCCGCCCGGCCATGCCCCGGACCTCCTCGCCGCCAATTTGGGGCGAACGCCCAGTCGGGCGCCGCAACGC
>NC_041387.1:373085567-373092571 GCF_002162155.2 Triticum dicoccoides
CCCTAGAACGTTTTTTTAGAAAAAAGGGAAAAGAAAAAGGAATTAAAATAAATAAATAAATAAATATATTAAATAAATAAATAAACAATAAGTAAAATAATTAAAATATTAATTAATTAATTAATTAAGTTAATTAATCCTGATTAGATTAACATAATCACTAATTAATTTAACTAATCTATAATTAAACTAAACAGAGAATGACAGGTGGGTCCCACTGGACCCACATGTCAGGTTGACCAAGTCAACTCTGTTGACTGCTGATGTCAGCATGACATCATGCTGATGTCATTAATCTGTTTTCCGAATTAATTAAATAATTAAATAAATTCCAGAAATTAATAAAATCTTTAGAAAATCATATCTTTTAATCCGTAACTCGGATTAAAATATTTTCAACATGAAAGTTGCTCAGAACGACGTGATGAATCCGGATACGCAGTCCGTTCGTCCGCCACACACCCCTAACCTATCGAACTCGCAACTTTCCCCCTCCGGCTCCTCTGCCCGAAAACACAAAACACCGGGAATACTTTCCCGGATGATTCCCCCCTTAACCAGTACCACCTCATACCACGTTAGGGCACACCTAGCATCGTTACTTGTCATGTCATGCATCGATATGCATTTGTTTTTATTGTATTCATTGTTTCTTCCCCCTCTTCTCTCCTATAGACTACGAGACCGACGCTGCTGCTGCCCAGTTCGACTACGGAGTTGACGACCCCTCCTTCTTGCCAGAGCAACCAGGCAAGCCCCCCCCCTTTGATCACCAGATATAGCCTACTCTTCTCTATACTGCTTGCATTAGAGTAGTGTAGCCTGTTACTGCTTTCCGTTGATCCTATTCTGATGCATAGCCTGACATTGTTGCTACATCTGTTGATACCTTACCCGCAATCCTAAATGCTTAGTATAGGATGCTAGTTTATCATCATTGGCCCTACATTCTTGTCAGTCTGCCTTGCTATACTATTGGGCCGTGATCACTCGGGAGGTGATCACGGGTATATACTATACATACATACATACTATACAGATGGTGACTAAAGTCGGGTCAGCTCGAAGAGTACCCGCGAGTGATTCACGGATTGGGGGCTGAAAGGACCTTTGTCCCGACGGCCCTCTGTGTGGATCTTTGTGGCGGAGCGACAGGGCAGGTTGAGACCGCCTAGGAGAGAGGTGGGCCTGGCCCTGTTCGGCGTTCGCGGACACTTAACACGCTTAACGAGATCTTGGTATTTGATCTGAGTTGGCTACGAGCCTATACGCACTAACCATCTACGCGGGAGTAGTTATGGGTATCCCGACGTCGTGGTATCAGCCGAAGCACTTCAGACGTCAGCGACGGAGCGGCGCGCGCCGAATTGGACTGGAACGCCACTAGGCTAGGTCTGCTTTCGGCCGCGTACGCAACGTGCAGGTGTGCTAGGGGCGATTGGCCCAGACCCCTGTGCGCTTAGGTTTAGATCGGCGTGCTGGCCTCTCTGTTGAGCCTAGGTGGGGCTGCGACGTGTTGATCTTCCGAGTCCGGGCATGACCCAGGAAAGTGTGTCCGGCCAAATGGGATCGAGCGTGTTGGGCTATGTGGTGCACCCCTGCAGGGAAGTTAATCTATTCGAATAGCCGTGATCTTCGGTAACAGGACGACTTGGAGTTGTACCTTGACCTTATGACAACTAGAACCGGATACTTAATAAAACACACCCTTCCAAGTGCCAAATACAACCGGTGGTCGCTCTCCCTCAGGGATACGAGGGGAGGATCGCCGGGTAGGATATGCTATGCGATGCTACTTGGAGGACTTCGACCTACCCTCTTCTGCCTGTTGCAAGACGAAGGTGACCAGAAGCGTAGTCTTCGATAAGACTAGCTATCCCCCTCTTATTCTGGCATTCTGCAGTTCAGTCCACTGATATGGCCCTTTACACATATACCCATGCATATGTAGTGTAGTTCCTTGCTTGCGAGTACTTTGGATGAGTACTCACGGTTGCTTTCTCCCCCCTTTTTTCCCCTTTCCTTTCTTTCTGGTTGTCGCAACCAGATGCTGGAGTCTAGGAGCCAGACGCCACCGTCGACGACGACCCCTACTACACCGGAGGTGCCTACTACTACATGCTGCCCGCTGACGACGACCTGGAGTAGTTTAGGAGGATCCCAGGCAGGAGGCCTGCGCCTCTTTTGATCTGTACCCCAGTTTGTGCTAGCCTTCTTAAGGCAAACTTGTTTAACTTATGTTTGTACTCAAATATTGTTGCTTCCGTTGACTCGTCTATGATCGAGCACTTGTATTCGAGCCCTCGAGGCCCCTGGCTTGTATTATGATGCTTGTATGACTTATTTATGTTTTAGAGTTGTGTTGTGATATCTTCCCGTGAGTCCCTGATCTTGATCGTACACATTTGCATGCATGATTAGTGTACGATTAAATCGGGGGCGTCACAAGTTGGTATCAGAGCCGACTGCCTGTAGGAATCCCCCTTTCCAACTCCTTGGCCGAAGTCGAGTCTAGTCGTTGAAAAACTTTTACTAACATGGCTGTGTGGCCCATGGGCCAACGTCGCCATCGGGAGGTATTAGGATCTTTTATTCCTCGACCTTTACTCTGGGATTCTGAACCCTCTTCTATTCGGGTTAAACGATTTTTACTAAAAAGTAACTTTAGGTTCTCGAAAATACTTTCTCCCGGAGAGCCCCTTCAGTCCAGATGGTCACCGACTGCACCAGAAGATTTCGGAGATACTCTTTGATATTCTCTCGAGACTTTGTGCCCATCACTTTTGCTATTCCCGACCACCGATAAATCCTTATGGATAACTACTTACACTTGCCATTCTTACGATCATTCCCCATTGTTCTTGTTATTACAAGATACCCGAAGTTTTCTCTATTGTTCCGAGAATACTTCGTGCCTACTGCCTAGCGGTTCTTTGCCACATGAATACCCCTTCAAATAAATCCCCGCACTTGTCAAGTATCCGCCCATCCCCAGTTGTTCATGAGTTTCACAAAAGTCTTCAAAATACTATTCGATCTTCCGAAAATCCTCTGGAGCCTTTGGCTCTTGAAATTCTTGCTTGCTCGCATTATGGTTAATCCCATAAGTCTCGTAGTCTTAATGACATTCCTTGTCATTATCATTTTGAGTCTGTTGACTCAATATGTTTGCGAATGCACGCAATCATCATTGATCCTTATAAATTACTTCTCCGGCTAAGCTGCCATTCTTTTAACTGGAATTGGTTCTCCACCAATCCAATTGTCATTGATTGTACCCTAAGGCTATTCAACTTATCCATCCCTACTCAGAGCATTGCTTCTGATCCCTTGATTTGGAAATCATAATTCCTTTGCATTTGACAATTGAGTTAGTCAGTTGTTTCTATAATCTGATCTCCTTGCAATCTTCTTCCTCTAGTTGAGTACCGATGCTCACGTCAGATCCCTTGTGGACCACCAGATCCTTTGTTGGATTTTATCTGACAACGCCCTTCATATTCAATAACCTTCTGAGCCTTTCCTCTGATACATAATGCCTTTGGTAAATTGTATCCTCTGCTTTCTTAACCATGCTTTGTCTTCGAGCTTGAGTTAATTACTTCTAAAGATTCTGGTATATGATTCTAAGGTGCCCCGATGGGTTGAACCTATGCCTTCCTTAATAGGTGTGAACTCGAAAGTTTTCACGAGTCGTACTCTTCTGGTATTTTGCCAGATAAAATTTCAAAACTACAACTTCATTGAGCGCGAGAAGTGAATGAAAGGTTGTGCATTGGAGAAGTGGAAGTCGACCTTGAACTTTGCATTCATGCCCATGGACACGATGTACATCTTCTCATCGAAGCTTCTTTTAAAATCAATTATTCCCTTGGTATAAGTTCATCTTATATCTGAGATCTGGCCTTTTTGCAATCGTGGTTCTGACCATGTTCTCCTTTAAATATCATGTCCTGTGCAAGTTTAAGCACTTGTCTTCTATAGAGCAATACCCCAGTTCAACTTCTAGTTTGATCTGTCGTCGAGTATTACCACTTGGTATCTCGAGATTATCTTGGAACTGCATAATTTCTTATGAGTTCTTCATCAAGTACTACATACTCACCGATTACAGTTTTTCATGGGCTCGGAGTTATTGAACACTCAAAGACACCGATAACTGAACCGAGTTCGCTCTACGGTTCAACAACTCTTCAGCAAGCTTCTATAAGTACGAGTTTGTACCCGATCACGCCATTCCTAGCCTGTTTGGCTATATCATTGTCGTGACGATTCTAACGGTGCTACCTGGTCCTTATTCTCGGAGCACCAATTTTCGACGATGAACTAACCTTACGTCGATTTTCCTCGTCATACCCTTTCACCTTAAACAACAAGCTTGAGTTCGAGTTTGTGTCGTACCCATGGTTCCAATGACTTTTGGCATCATCATTCCTTTGACTTGATGTCGTCGTTGATTGATTACTTCTTCATGAAATCTGTCGACAAATGTGTCGTGATCCTCATCAACCTTATGAGTTCTTCCAGGATATCAATTGAATTCATGATGAGAAATACCATCCTTGTCCCTCGATGATTTGAGTTATCATCGGCAACATTCTTGCCTTCCCCCCCCCCCCAACACAAACTTGTTCACAATTTGTGTTGTACCTTGGTTTCCTTGCTATCCAGTAATTGTTCTTCTTTACCTTGGAGTATTACCGTCCTTTATGTCAAGAATGTTCTGAGATTTGTTCCACCTCTTGAGAATTCTTGACATAGAAATACTTCTCACCATCACCATTCTTTCTTGGTCCCTGTGTTAATTCCAACAAGTGAACGGTGTTGTTTGGATTCTTTCCTTCTAGCAACCC
Organism: Triticum dicoccoides; assembly: GCF_002162155.2. Taxonomy (NCBI): domain Eukaryota; kingdom Viridiplantae; phylum Streptophyta; class Magnoliopsida; order Poales; family Poaceae; genus Triticum; species Triticum dicoccoides. Next base: position 373,090,421 of record NC_041387.1, read on the forward strand.
TATCTCTTTGAAGTTAATGGTCGAAAGTTCATTCTTAGGCTATTGATTATTGCATCACCATTCTGAAATTGGTCGTGCAACCCAACCCATATTTCGGGCGCACCTTTCAACCAATGTTTAATTGTGTATGTTTTCCTCGAGCATACTTCCTTATATCATTTGATCTGACAAATGTTATCTCCTTGTTCACTTAATTGTGGACATCCATCTTTTGGGAATCTCGGTGAATTGCCGTTGAGTTCACCAGACACCTCCTTGTCCTCTCCTTGGGTTAATGATGGACTCTTGATAACGGAAATCACTTCATAGTTCATTTCCCCGAGAATCTTACAATGTCATCTCGTCAATTTGCGTTGCACCTTTTCTTCTCAGGTATCCTAAGTCTGAGGTATCCTGACACCAACCGGATCTGAATCTCGGCCAGATATGATGGTTGGGACATATCTCCAAGAGTTGTAACATTGATCTCTACGTGACCCGGTAACATGATGTCATGCCTAGCACCCCCCCAGCTGGAGGACCTATCATTATGATTTCTTTTGCAAGATAACCATTCTTCCTGGAGGAAGTTGTAATACTTATCCTACAAGTTGTTCCTAATGGATCCTTCCTATATCCAAAGTCTGACCTTTGCTTGAAGACCATGTCAATGCTATCTCGAAGCATGTCTCTGGTACTCCGGTTTTCAACAAGACCATTTGAAGCCCAATGCTAAATGTTTCTTGCTCAATTATCCAAACACCGTTGTATGGGTAATGTCATGAAATTTCTCTCCCCTTACCTACAGGGTTTTCTACCTTATCTTCTATCGTGGATATCTTGCTTTGCTTGTCGTTGGAAAGGATATACCCCCTGAAATAGGTGTGGATACACATTTTCCTTTCCATTGTTTTGATTAAACCTGACAATCACTTTCCTTTCCAATTGTTTTGTTTAACCTTTCTATGATCTATATGACATAAGCAGTAATATCTCCCTGCTTATGTAAACACCGTGGTGTACAACTCGATCAGTAAGACCCTGTTACTATTGTTGATGACATTTCGGTAACCACCGATGGACGAGAACTTTGCCTACTGGTCCGCCTCGTTCAACGAGCAGGAAAATGGTTCTCTTCGTCCCTCGCCCTTGGTATCGACATGGTTGCCAACATAACAGATAGGCTACCCTCTGGCATGCCTTGCTATTGTGACCGTGCAAGATGTCAGCCCCCCCCTTCCTACCTTTAACCCACATGGTGGGCCCATAACCCACAGTTCCACAGGATCGAAACCTGACTCTCCTGTACCACCTGTTGGCAAAGTTATTCCTCGTGCTTGACTTTGTATGTAATTCACGGGCCACTTGCCTGTTGATCTATTCTGGTATCGGACACAATACTTATTCCCGTTGCTCAGAACCCCTTTCGCACTCTGCTTCAGGCAATGAACGATTGCCTATCCGCTTGAAACTTCTTATTGCACCGTCTTACTTTGCTCTCGATATGTGTAATTTGTTCAACTCAAGAGATACTCTTATGTCTTTTCCTGGGATACCCCCAGATGAATTTCCCTTATAACATCCTATCATTGTAGAGCTGCCCCTTACCTATTCGTAAGTACGATGGAGCTCCCTGAAGAAAGGACGACAACTTCCTCATGATGCTTTGGAATAAATAATTGGAGGCATCAACGAAAGGGATTAACTTCTTCAAGAAGATCCATTAGAATAACCAGAACTCCCCCCCCCCCTTACTCCCCTCTTAAATCTCGGGACGAGATTTCTTGTAGTGGAGGAGAATTGTGATGCCCGGGTATTTAAGCTACAGTGAGCCTCTGCTAATGATGCCACGTCACCTCATTTACTGTTGCTAATCTCGCGACGGTTCGAAACTTTTTAAATTAAAAATTTAAATATTGTCAAACATCAAAAATTTTCAAACATCAAAACAAAAATGTTCGGTTAGTGCCAAATATTACATAGGTAATTATAATAAAGAAAACACAAATTTATAAAATACTTATGTGCCCTAAGTTGAATTAAAACAATAAAAGTAAATAAATAAAAGAAAAGAAAAAAAACAACAAAAGAGAGAAAGAGAAGCCCCCCCTCCTGGACCGCGGCCCAGCTGGCCACCAGGCCGGCCAGGCCGGCCCACCCCGGTCCCCCCCC
>NC_041387.1:373094288-373095367 GCF_002162155.2 Triticum dicoccoides
CCCACCCCAGAACATTTTTTTAAAAAAAAGGGAAAAGAAAAAGGAATTAAAATAAATAAATAAATAAATATATTAAATAAATAAATAAACAATAACTAAAATAATTAAAATATTAATTAATTAATTAATTAAGTAATTAAGTTAATTAATCCTGATTAGATTAACATAATCACTAATTAATTTAACTAATCTATAATTAAACTAAATAGAGAATGACAGGTGGGTCCCACTGGACCCACATGTCAGGTTGACCAAGTCAACTCTGTTGACTGCTGATGTCAGCATGACATCATGCTGATGTCATTAATCTGTTTTCCGAATTAATTAAATAATTAAATAAATTCCAGAAATTAATAAAATCTTTAGAAAATCATATCTTTTAATCCGTAACTCGGATTAAAATATTTTCAACATGAAAGTTGCTCAGAACGACGTGACGAATCCGGATACGCAGTCCGTTCGTCCGCCACACACCCCTAACCTATCGAACTCGCAACTTTCCCCCTCCGGCTCCTCTGCCCGAAGACACAAAACACCGGGAATACTTTCCCGGATGATTCCCCCCTTAACCAGTACCACCTCATACCACGTTAGGGCACACCTAGCATCGTTACTTGTCATGTCATGCATCGATATGCATTTGTTTGCATTGTATTCATTGTTTCTTCCCCCTCTTCTCTCCGGTAGACTACGAGACCGACGCTGCTGCTGCCCAGTTCGACTACGGAGTTGACGACCCCTCCTTCTTGCCAGAGCAACCAGGCAAGCCCCCCCCCCCTTTGATCACCAGATATAGCCTACTCTTCTCTATACTGCTTGCATTAGAGTAGTGTAGCCTGTTACTGCTTTCCGTTGATCCTATTCTGATGCATAGCCTGACATTGTTGCTACATCTGTTGATACCTTACCCGCAATCCTAAATGCTTAGTATAGGATGCTAGTTTATCATCATTGGCCCTACATTCTTGTCAGTCTGCCTTGCTATACTATTGGGCCGTGATCACTCGGGAGGTGATCACGGGTATATACTATACATACATACATACTATACAGATGGTGACTAAAGTCGGGTCAGCTCG